>NC_081439.1:5471751-5653693 GCF_949786415.1 Peromyscus eremicus | reverse complement strand
ACCCATACACATGAAAACAAACAAATAAGTAGCTAAAAAAGACTTATTGAAGTCTATTTCTAGGTTTCAGTCAGAAAACACGTATCTCATTGTACTATAAAGAAAAAAGACTCTCAAAGCATAAAAGGCAGTGTCAGGTATTAATGAGAACCAACTTTCACTGGTCCTTCATTGACAAAAAAATGGGACAGCTTCAGCACCAAATCAAATAATGAATATAATTGATAAAATGTGGTGAGTATATTAATATTATGTGCTAATTATAATTAAAATTAAATAGAAGACAAAGAAAAATTTCCATAGTTGGGCAAAAATGGAAGCAAGGACACAAACTCTATAAAAATGGCAAATAGATAAATATGCATTTAGCTTGTTTTCCTCTGGGGACTAATTTTTACAAAAGCGACTTTGAAGATAATCATTTATAATCCCTAATATCGTAATTTAGTCTTCAATAGTATCAGTGGAAAAAAACACCAAGACACAGTCTTAATAGAAAAATATCAAGAGAGCAAGCTACTCACAACTAAACCCACAGATCAACTGTAACATCACTGAAAGTAATTTGCCTAAAATATGAACCTTCTGAGTCATACCCAATATCAAACACATAGACTCTGCTATGAAAATGTCTTGACAGCAGTATTTAAGCTCAATCTAATAAAGCTTTTAGCACTAAATACTTACCCGAAATATAAATGATGTAGAAGAACCAGGTAAGTCACAGTGCATGGAGCAAAGCCAAACTAACCATGAGTAGACCTTTTATAGGAAAAACATGCATGACTTACACTACAACAACAAAAAATGGATGAGAAAAAAGAGAGAAAGTAAAATAAGAGGGATGCTTCCTTTACAGTAAAAGAAAACTAAGAGAAATAGTAGCTCACAGCCATGTGTGGACATTCCTTTAGTCCTGTTTCAATTAAACCAAAGTAAAAGAGCAAGATGGATATGAACTGTGTCTTAGTTAAGATTTTCATTACCATGATGAAACACCATGACAAAAAGTGTATTGGAGAGGAAAGGTTTTATACACATCCAGGTAACAGTAACTTCGTCCAAGACTGAGGGGAGCCAGGACAGGAACTTGAGTAGGGCAGGAACTGGAAATCAGGAACTGATGCAGAACCCATGGAGGAGTGCTGGCTTGCTTGCTCAGCCTGTTTTCTTATATAATTTGGAACCACCAACCCAGTGATGGCACCACCCACAATGGCTGGGCCCTCCCACATCAATCACTAATTAAGAAAATGTACCGGGGGTTTGTCTACGGGCCTATCTAATGGAGACATTTTCTCAGTTGAGGTTCTCTCTTCCCAAAAGACTATCTGACAGAAAACTCTTCAGCGCAGACTGTGTATTTATTTATGGAAAATAATATGGGAAGATCATGAAACTGATAAGTAAACACTCATTTAACATGTATAAAGCTGGGGTTCAATTGCTGGCATCATAAAAAATTTCTGCTTATTTTTGATAGGGTGTTAATAGGCATGACAAGGATACTGTGGTTATTAAAAATAGAGAATGTCCATCACTTTTAGATATGAATATTAAGATATGTGGAAGTAAAAAAAAATGATATTTCTAGGATGTGTTTCAAACTTTCTTAGCAAAGTCAAAAGGCAAAAGAATCATCTGATGAAATGTAAATGATCAAGTCTTAGGAACTATTTAAACTAGTTGAAGAGTATCTAGGACTTGAATGTGCTATTCTACTTTTGTGTATACTTCAATTTGTATAGTAGAGTCTTTTTAGATACTCAGTTTTCTTCCAAGAAAGAAAACCAAAGCAATATTATTCAGGGCTTTGATTATATTAAATCAGATACAGTCGAACATGTTCATAGAATACAAAATCCCACTGTTTAACTACCACTTATAAATCAGGTGGAAATTTAAATAAGATGTGTGAAATAATTTTATAAAAGACAGTCATTTGAAGACCAATTCTTTTATAAAACTACTTTTGTCCATGGTCCTGCTTATTTGGCTGTCTATATACCTGTACACACTGAGATTTTGAAGACTGGTAATGACTGAATGATAATTATGAAAATTTCTGAGTGGCATATGATCTGGGATGATTTTTTTTTTTGTTTTTCTCAAGTTCCATATCATAACTGTAACGACAGAGTCATTATTGTTTAAATTGCTAATAATAAATCATGTAGATGATCATTATACAATTCACTTTGGGACACAATGCATGAGACCTGAGATAATACAGTGAATCGTCTCTTTGAAATGCACAGTGTAAGACACATGAGATTCAGAGTAAATAATTATTCTCATTCAGTATTTCACTCTCGGCAGAGGACCCAAATCACTATATTTTGGTCAACAGTTGTTTAATGATACATAATAGAGGAATATGAGTGAGATGCAGGAACATAGAAATATGAAAGTTTTGAGGGAGATGTGCGTGGACATATTCATGGAGAAAAATAATCATATGTATTTGGTTAATAGTGTGAACTTATTTGGCCTGGAACCACACAAAAGACATAAAATGACTGACATTTTTCTTGAAATCACATAGTTTTTAAAATGTAATTCCTATCTTTATATATATATATATTATAAATATAATTAATATGTACCCAATATCATTGACTTAGATTATCATGCTCCATCAGCAATAATTATAAACTATTATCATTTCTAGAATATATCTGTAATTGAAAAAATTCATCTTTCATTCTATGAAAAGCTCAGGGCTATTTTTATTACTGATATCCTGGGGAGTTCAGACATATTGCTATCCTGCCTGGCCCACAAATTTCTTAACAGAAGGTTTAAAGGTGACTGTACATTTTGTATACACTGTTCATAAACTGGCTTGATACATGATGATATTTTTAATAGTCTTTATCCTGGGAGGATGACTCTGTGGCCCCAATGGAAATACTATAGGCCCCAAGATTTATTTTTAACAATAGCAGTATGGCTTAGATGTTATATTCAGCAACAGATTGTGCACAGTAGAAAAATACTATTTTTCTTTGAGCCTTCCTTTTACCCAAACTGATTCCCTAAAAGGAACCAATATTCCTTCCTACAAATATAAATAGTGGAAATGGACAGGTTTAACAATTCTTTTTCAAGTAATAAAATTAATATAATTAATTACAATGACAATATTTTAAGGTATTTTTGCTCTTTTTTCCTACCTTAATTGAAATAACACTGTTCCCCCATGCAAATTTAAATTCTAGGAAAGATTTTATGTGGATTGAATTTGTTAATTTTTTGTTAGTAACACAAAATACCTAAAATCAGATTAAGGTATAAAGAAAAGAGATTTACATGACTCATAGTGTTGAAGTCTATAAATCCAAGATGGGGTAGCACCACCTGCTTTGTTCCCTGGGAAGAGCCTTATGGCTACATCACAACATAGTAGGTGGGCTCACGGCATACATGTGTCACAGAGCAAGGTAGGAAGCCACAGAGATTCAACAGGCCAAGGTTACTCCTTTTCTCCAATCTTCCCATATAGGTCTCTATCCAACATATGATACAAATTTATCATCATGGAACTCAGGACAAGTACACGAAAAGATTGTCATCAAGGGAAAGACTTTCAACCTAACCCAGCAGTGCCATTTAGTTCTTCAACTAGTTCATCTGAAGCATCTGATGAGATTCCCACAACCTCATTACTACCCTGGTCACCAAATAGGTACAACCTAGAAATAGGTATTTAAAGGTAAGTCTACCCCTAAAATAACAACATAGCATCAGTAACTATACATACAAAGAATAATGAAAAAAATGACCCTGCCTTACTCTTTTTTTTATAATTGAGAGAAATACCCAAAGGAACCTGCCTCAGAGTGCATCCCTGGTAATTTAGTCATCTTCCTCTAGTCCTCACTTCCTAAAGTTTCTAGCTCCTATTTATTAATAAATCCCATTCTTTCACAGTTGCACACATGTGTATACTGTATTCTGGCTACTTTCACTCACACTCTCTCTTATCCCCTATTACTGTAGGTGTGTTGTGCTTAGAAAACTATAGTCTTTCTTTCTCTCTACTGGCTCTTACATTCTTTCTATTTCTCTTCTACAATGTTCCCTGAGCCTTAGAGGAGGTGATATAAAGGTCTTGTTCAGGGCTACATCCTCAAACATCTTTTATAATCAGCAGCTTGTGCAACCATGGATCTCTATATTCACTTCCATTCACTGCAAAGAAATTTCTCTGATAAAGGTAGAGAATAGCTTTTGTCTGTGGGTTTCCACATAGATATTTACAAGACAGTTTGAAGCTATGCTTATTTAGCTAAGCATCAGTAGTGGGTCCCCACCTGAGTTATTGCAGTTGGACCAGGTTCTAAGTACTAGGCATGGATTATCTCTTATGGGGGAGGTCTCAAATCCAATCATAGACCAGTTAGTTAACTTCACAACAACCATACCACTACTGCATTAACTGTACCTAGAGGATTAGTATTGTAGTTCACAGAATTCATGATTGGATAAAATCATAACTGCATTTAATCCTGATGCCATGCTCTTTTTACTACTGCGGCTGGCTCTGTAGAACTTGAAATCAGCCAGATGGTGATGGTGCACGCCTTTAATCCCAACACTAAGGAGGCAGAGACGGGCAGATCTCAGAGTTTGAGGCTAGCCTTGTCTACAGAGAGAGTTCCAAGACAGCCATGAAACCTTCACAGAGAAAGCCTGTCTCAAAAAACAAACAAAAAAGAACTTGATATCAGGCATGGTGATACATTCTGATAGTCTTTCTGCTCAAAATTGCTTTGGCTATCTTTGGTCTTTTGTAATCTATATAAATTTTAAAGTTGTTTTTTGTATGTCTGTGAAGAATGTCTGTGGAATTTTGATTGGAATTGAATTATTGTCAGTTCCTTTGGATAGGATGACTATTTCCACGAGCATGGGAGGTTTATCTCCTAGTGTCTTCAGCATCTTCAAGTTTTTGTTGTGTAGGTCTTTCCTTTCCTTGGTTAAGTTTATTCCTAGGTAGGGATGTTTTGTGTGTGTGTGTGTGTGTGTGTGTGTGTGTGTGTGTGTGTGTGTGTGTGTATTATGAATTGGGTTGTTTCACTGATTGTTTCCTCCATATGTTCATCACTGGTATAGGAAGGCCATTGATTTTTATACGTTAATTTTTTAACATGCTACTTTGCTGAAAGTGTTTATTAGCTTTCAGAGTAATTTTGTTTTGTTTTGTGTAGTCTTTTTTTTCATTTTTCTTTCTTAAGAAATTTTCTACTCACTCTACATACCACCCACAGATTCCCCCCCTCTCTCCTCCCACCCTCCAGCCCTCCCTACCTAGCCATCCCACATCCACCAAATCAAGGTCTCCCATGGGGAGTCAGCAGAGCCTGGCACACTGAGCCTAGGCAGGTCCAAGCCCCTCCCCCCGGCACCAAGGCTGCACAAGGCGTCACACTGGATGGAGTCTTTAGAGTCTTTAGGTATAGGATAATTTTTTTAAAAAAAAAAACTATGTTACCTTCTCCTTTTCCTATATGTACCTCTTTTGTTTCCTTCTTTTATTGCTCTAGCCAAGATTTCAAGAACTATATTGAATAAGAATGAAAAGAGTGGACACCTTGCTCATTCCATATCTTAATGGACACTTTGAGCACCCTCCCCACGCGCTTTAGTATTATGATGTTTGCTATAATGTTGGTTTATGGTTTATAGTCTTTGGTATGTTGAGATATGCTCCCTCCACTTCTCCCCTCTCCTTGACTTTTACCATGAAAGTTTATGGAATTTTGTCATTGGCCTTTTCTGTATATATTGAAAAAAATCAAGTGATGTCTATTTTTGAGTCCATTTACTTGATGAATTATGTTTATTTAATTTCCATATGTTGAACCATCCCTATGTGCCTGGAATGAAGCCAGTTTCACCATGGTGAAAGTTCTTCTTGATATGTCCTTGAATCTGAATTTCAAGATTTTTACTAAGAATTACAAAAATATTCATTAGGGAGATGGATCTGTGTGTTTGCTTTATTATTGTGTCTTTGCCTGGTTTTTCTATCAGAGTAATACCGGCTTCACAAAAAATAGTTCAGAAGTCTTCCTTCCTTTTCTACTTTGCAAGATAATTTCAATATTGTTAACATTAGTTCTTCTTTGAATTTCTGGTAGAAATCTCCTGTGAATCCATGTGGTCTGGAATTTTTTTAAGAAATTGTTTCAATTTTGCTAGGTATAGATTTGTTTGAATTATTTGTTCCATCTTGGTTTAATTTTGGTGAGTGATAGCATCTAGAAATTCATCCATATATTTTAGATTTCCCAGTTCAGTAGAATATAAGCTTTTAAGGTACATCTTGATGGTTTTTTTGTTTGTTTGTTTGTTTCATCCGTATCTGTTGTTATGTCTCCCTTTCAACATCTATGTTTATTTATTTGGCAGGTTTTGGTATGAAGATTGCCTTATTGGGTTCATTCTGGGTTGGGCCACATGTGGTGGGTCAGATGGAAAGTGTTCCTGAAAAGGGAAGACATAGGAGGTCATCCAGGATGGAGAGGCTGCCTTAGAGGATCCATGTTGGAATAGGCCTCATATGGCAAGTTTGTTGGAGAGGGCTCAGACAGTAGGAGAGAGAACAAGGGTTATTCTGAGTGGAGGGGCTGTCTTATGTGCTAAGCTGGGTCAGGCTGCATGAGGCAGTATGCTGGGGAGGGTTCCTGAAGCAAGGGGTGTGTCAGAGGCAGTTGTGTGGGAGGATGCCTTTCTTAACTATACTAGGCTGGGTACCCTCTAGTGACACTTTAAGTGCCCCCCCCCCGGGGAGGGGAACAGCTTACATGGTGGGTAGGGTGGGGGTGTTCTGCCTTTCTAGGTTGTGTCCGGTTAGAATACATTTGGAATTTCACCTAGAGGGGCTTCTGGAGAAGGAGAGGATGAGTGGGAGGCCATAGGGGTGAGGAGGTCTTCCTTCCTGGGCTGTCTGCAAGAGTTCCTTTAGAAGGGCTCTCATGGAAGGTCAGGGTCAAAGGCTGTCAGGGTTGGTGGATGCCTATAGGGGTCTGCTGCTAGCTGAGTTGCATGTGTTGTTTCAGCTAGAGGGAGCTCCCACAGCAGGGAGGAATTGCAAGAAGTCAGGGTAAGGAGCTGCCTTGTCTGGTCCATGCTGGGCCAGTCTGAGTGTGTTGGTTCATCTATCACCTCCTAGCGACATGTATGTTGTATACAGCATGCAACATTCCTAGCAGTCTGCTTTGATTCCTTTCCTCTGAGACTTCCTGCTACAGTTGTCACAAGCTTTACACATATGTTACTTTTATTTTTTCTTTCTTTGTTACTTTTATTTTTTCTTTCTTTTTCTTTCTTTCTTTCTTTCTTTCTTTCTTTCTTTCTCTCTCTCTCTCTCTTTCTTTCTTTCTTCCTTCCTTTCTTTCTATATTTATTTGGTTTTTCAAGACAGGGTTTCTTGTGTAGCTTTGCGCCTTTACTGGATCTCGCTCTGTAGACCAGGCTGGCCTCGAACTCACAAAGATCCACCTGGCTCTGCCTCCTGAGTGCTGGGATTAAATGCGTGTGCCACCACTGCCCAGGTATATGTTACTTTTATATATGTTAGAAATCTCACAATATATTATTATCATTTTTAATTTTCTCTGGAAAATTAAATTAAATTTCTCTGGAAAATTAATAAATAAGGCTGGAGAGATGGATCAGCAGTTAAGAGCACTTGCCAATCAATCATGAAGGCCAGAATTTGAGTTCTAGCACCACACAGGGAAGATTACAAATGCCTGTAACTCCAAGGATTATGATGCTCTCCTCTGGTTTCCACAAGCACCCACCAACACCTCTCTGTCTCTCTCTGTCTCTGTCTCTGTCTCTGTCTCTTTCTGTCTCTGTCTCTGTCTCTGTCTCTCTCTCTCTCTCTCTCTCTCTCTCTCTCTCACACACACACACACACACACACACACACACACACACACACACACTCATACAGACATTGTGATGGTTTGACTTGGAATACCCCTTCTCCAGATACTCAAGTGCTTGAATATTTGGCCCATAAGCAGTGACACTATTAGAAGGTGTGGCCTTATTGAAGTAGGTGTAGCTTTAGTGGAGGAAGTGTGTCACTGTGAAGGTGGGCTTTGAGGTCTCATATATGCTCAAGCTTCACCAAGTGTGGCACACAGTATCCTTCTGCTGTCTATGAATCAAGATGCAGAACTCTCAGCTCCTTATCCAGCACCATGTCAGCCTGCACATTTCCGTGGTTCCAACTGTAATAATAATGGACTAAACCTCTGAAACTGTAAGCAAGCCTCAATTAAATGTTTTCCTCTATAAGAGTCATTATGGTCATGGTGATTCCTCACAGCAATAGAAGCCCTAGCTAGGGCAGACATATACACAGATACATA
The DNA here is from genome assembly GCF_949786415.1 of Peromyscus eremicus. NCBI lineage: Eukaryota > Metazoa > Chordata > Mammalia > Rodentia > Cricetidae > Peromyscus > Peromyscus eremicus. The sequence goes on along the minus strand of NC_081439.1, from coordinate 5,645,300 downwards.
CAATACTTTTAATATAAAATGCTGAACAATAAGAAAAGGAGTTATTTTTTATTTATTTTTATTTATTTTACATATCAACCACAGTTTTCCCTCCCTTCTCTGATCCCATTCCCTCCCCGCACCTCCTTTCTACCCCTTCTCCATCCACTCCTCAGAAAGGCCTCCCATGGGAGTCAACAACACACATGGCATATCAAGTTGAGGCAGGACTAAGCTCGCCCCGCTTCCCTGAATCAAGGCTGAGCAAGGCATCCCACCATAGGGAATAGATTCCAAAAACCCAGCTCATGCACCAAAGACAGACTCTGGTCCCACTGGTAGGAGCCCCACAAACAGACCAAGCTACACAACTGTCACTGGCATGCAGAGGACCTAGGTGGGTCCCATGTAGACTCCCTAGCTGTCACTCTAGAGTCTCTGAGCTCCCACCAGCCCAGGTCAGCTATCTCTGTGGGTTTCCCTGTCATGACCTTGACCCTCCTGACTCATACAATTCCTTCTCCCTTTATTCAACAGGATTCCTGGAGTTCGGCCCAATGATTGGCTATGGATCTCTGTGTCTTCTTCCATTGGTTACTAGATGAAGGTTCTTTGATGATAATTACTGTAGTCACCAATCCATTACAGAAGGTCAGTTTAGGCACCCTCTCCACTATTGCTAGGAGTCTTAGCTGGGGTCATCCTTGTGGATTCCTGGGAGTTTCTCTGGTACCAGGTTTCTCCCTAAACCGATAATGGTCCCCTCTATTAATTTATCTCTTTCATTGTTCTCCCTCTCCATCTGTCCTCCAACTGGACCATCCTGATCCCTCATGTTCTCATCCTCCATCCCTTTTCCTCTACCCTCTACCCCTACCTCCAGTTTACCCAGGAGATCTCACCTATTTCCCCTTCCCTGGGCAATTCATGTGTCCCTCATAGGGTCCTCCTTGTTATCTAGATTTTCTAGGGCTGTGGATTATAGCCTGGTTATCCTTTGCTTTATATCTACTATCTGCTTATGAGTGAGAACACACCATGTTTGTCTTTCTGGGTCTGGGTTACCTCACACATGATGATTTTTTTTCTAGTTCCATCCAATTGCCTGCAAATTTAATGATGTCATTGTTTTTTACTGCCCAAAAGTAATCTGCTGTGTAAATGTGCCACATTTTATTTCTCCATTCTTCAGCTGAGGGGCGTCAAGGTTGTTACTATGTTCTGGCTATTATGAATAACACTGCTATGAACATAGTTGAGCAAGTGTTCTTGTGGTATGACTGAGCATCCTTTGGGTATATGCACAAGAGTGGTATCATTGGGTCTGGTGGTAGATTGATCCCCAATTTTCTGAGAAACAACTATACTGATTTCCAGAGTGGCTATACAAGTTTGCACACTCACCAGCAATAGAGGAATGTTCCTCTTGTTCCGTATCTTTTTCCAACATAAGCAGTCATCGGTGTTTTTGATCTTAGCCATTCTGACAGGTGTGAGATGGTATCTCAGAGTCATTTTGATTTACGTTTCCCTGATGACTAAGGATGTTGAGCAATTCCTTAAATTCTTTTGGCCATTTGAGATTCTTCTGTTGAGAATTCTCTGTTTAGAACTATACCCCATTTTTAATTGGGTTATTTGTTATTGTGATGTCTAGTTTCTTGAGTTCTGTATGTATTTTGGACATCAGCCCTCTGTCAGATATGGGGTTGGTGAAAGATGTTTTCCCATTCTGTGCAGCCGTTTTGTCTGACTGAACATGTCCTTTGCCTTACAGAAGCTTGTCAGTTTCAGGAGGTTCCATTTATTAATTGTCGATCTCAGTGTCTGTGCTGCTGGCATTATATTAAGGAAATAGTCTCCTGTGGCAATACGTTCTAGGCTACTTTGCACTTTCTCATCTATCAGGTTCATTGCGACTGAATTTATGTTGAGGTCTTTGATCCACTTGGACTTGAGTTTTGGGCATGGCAATAGATAAGTACATATTTGCATTCTTCTACATGTTGACGTCCAGTTATTCCAGCACCATTTGTTGAAGATGCTTTATTTTTGCCATTCTACAGTTTTGGCTTCTTTATCAAAAATCAGGTGTTCATAGCTGTGTGGTTTTATATCAGGGTCTTTGATTCATTCCATTGATCCATGTGTCCATTTTTATGCCAAGGCCAAGCATAAAAAGTTTATTACTATAACTCTATAGTAGAGCTTGAAGTCAGGGATGGTGATGCCTCCAGAAGTTCCTTTATTGTACAGAATTGTTTTAGCTATTCTGGGATTTTAGTTTCTCCATATGAAGTTGAGTATTTTTCCTTCTAGGTCTGTGAAGAATTGTATAGAGATTTTGATGAGGATTGCATTGAATCTGTAGATTGCTTTTGGTAAGATGGCCAGTTTTACTATGTTAATCCTACTTATCAAAGAGCATGGGAGATCTTTCCATTTTCTGATATCTTCTTCAATTTCTTTCTTCAAAGACTTAAAGTTCTTGTCATACTGGTTTTTCACTTGTTTGGTTAGAGCTACCCCAAGGTATTTTATATTATTTGTGGCTTATAAAAAGGGTGATGTTTCTCTGATTTCTTTCTTAGTCCATTTATCATTTCAATATAGGAGGTCTACTGATTTTTTGAGTTACTCTTGTATCCTGCCATATTACTGAAGTTATCAGCTGTAGGAGTTCCCTGGTAGAATTTTTGGGGTCACTTATGTATGTAATATCATCTGCAAATATAGAAAGTTTGACTTCTTCCTTTCCAAGTTGTATTCCCTTGATCTCCTTTTGTTGTCTTATTGCTCTAGCTAGAACTTTAAGTATTATACTGAATAAATATGGGGAGAGTGGACAGCCTTGTCTTGTTCCTGATTTTAGTGGAATTGCTATAAGTTTCCATTTAATTTGAAGTTGTCTGTCAACTTGCTTTATATTGCTTTTATTATGTTTAGGTATGTTCCTTGTGCCCTTGATGCCTCCAAGACCTATATCATGAAGGAGTGTTGGGTTTTGTCAAAGGCTTTTTGAGCACCTAATGAGATTATCATGTGGCTTTTTAATTGCAACTTGTGTATATATGTATATGCAAAGATTATTACATTGACAGATTTTTGTATGTTAAACCATCCCTGCATCTCTGGAATTAAGCCTACTTGATCATGACACCATGACGTTTTTTTATGTGTTCATGGATTCAGTTTGCCAGTATTTTATTGAGAATTTTTGTATCAATGTTCATGAAGGAGATGGTCTTTCTTTGTTGCATCTTTGTGTGGTTTGGGGGTCAGGGTTACTGTAGCCACATAAAAAGTGTTTGGCAATGTCCCTTCTGTTTGTATTGTGTGGAACAATTTGAGGAGTATTGGTATTAGCTCTCCTTTGAAATTCTGGTAGAATTCTGCACTGAAACCATCTCACCCTAGGCCTGTTTTAGTTGGGAAACTTTTAATGCCTGTTTCTATGTCCTTAGAAGTTATAGGAGTATTTAAATAATTTATCTGGTCTTGATTTAATTTTGGTGTGTGGTACATATCCAGAAAATTGTCCATTTCTTTTAGCTCTTTCAATTTTCTAGAGTACAGGTTTTTGAAGTATAACCTAATGATTCTCTGGATTTCCTCAGTGTCTGTTGTTGTGTCTCTCTTTTCCTTTCTGATTTTGTTAATTTGAATAGGCTCTCTCTGCCTTTTTGTTAGTTTGGATAGGGGTTTTTGTATCTTGTTGATTTTCTCAAAGAACCAACTCTTTATTTCATTGATTCTTTGTACTGTTCTCTTTGTTTGTATTTTATTGATTTTAGCCCTCAGTTTGATTATTTTCTGTCATCTACTCCTCCTGGGTGAGTTTGCTTCCTTTTGTTCTAGAGCTTTCAGGTGTGCTGTTAAGTTGCTAGTGTGAGAGTTCTCCAATTTCTTAATGTGGGCACTTAGTGCTATGAACTTTCCTTTTTGCACTGCTTTCATAGTGTCCCATAAGTTTGGGTATGTTGTGCATTGATTTTCATTGAATTCTAGGAAGTCTTTAATTTCTTTATTTTTTTCTCGACCCAGTGGTGATTCAGTTGGGCATTGTTGTTTCCATGAGTTTGTAGGCCTTCTGTAATTTGTGCTTTTGTTGAATTCTAACTTTAAGCCATGGTGATCCCACAAGATTCAGGGGGCCAGCTGGGCAGTGGTGGCACATGCCTTTAATCCCAGTACTCAGGCGGCAGAGGTAGGTGGATCTCTGTGAGCTTGAGGCCAGCCTGGACTACAGAGTGAGTTCCAGGAATGGCAAAAAGCTACGCAGAGAAAACCTGTCTTGAAAAACAAAAACAAACAAACAAACAAACAAAATTCAGAGGGCTATTCCAATTTTTTTTTGTATCTGTTGAGATGTGCTTTGTGATCAAGTATGTGCTCAATTTTAGAGAAGGTTCCATGTGGTGGTGAGAAGAAGATATATTTTTTTGTGTTTGGGTAAAATGTTCTGTTGATATCTGTTAAGTCCATTTCAGTCATCACATCTGTCAGTCTTTCTCCATCTCTTTTGATTGATTTTAGTTTGAAGTCTATTTTTATTAAATATTAGGATAGTTACACCAGCTTGTTTCTTAGTCCAATTTCTGGAAAATCTTTTCCCAACCCTTTACTGTGAGGTAATGCCTGTATTTGAATTTAAGGCATGTTTCTTGTATGCAGCAAAAGGTTGGATGTAGCTAGAGTTTTCCTGGTCCTGCCTGGCCCACAGTCAGAACAAATCTCTCTCACCCGCCAGTCCCACAGCCACTCAGACCCAACCAAGTAAACATACAGAGACATATTACATATAAACTGTATGGCCGTGGCAGGCTTCTTGCTAGCTGTTCTTATAGCTTTTTTTTTTTTTTAATTTATTTTTATTTTGAAATACAATTCAGTTTTACATATCAGCCACGGATTCCCTTGTTCTCTCCTCACTGGCCCCCCTCACCTTCGCCCCAGCCCACCCCCCATTCTCACCTCCTCCAGGGCAAAGCCTCCCCTGAGGACTGAGATCAACCTGGTAGACTCAGTCCAGGTAGGTCCAGTCCCCTCCTCCCAGGCTGACCCAAGCGATCCTGCATAGGCCCCAGCTTTCAAACAGCCAACTCATGCAGTGAGCACAGGATCCGGTCCCACTGCCTGGATGCTTCCCAAAAAGATCAAGCCAATCAAGTGTCTCACCCATTCAGAGGGCCTGATCTAGTTGGTGACCCCTCAGCCATTGGTTTATAGTTCATGTGTTTCCATTTGTTTGGCTATTTGTCCCTGTGCTTTATCTAACCTTGGTCTCAACAATTCTCACTCATATAAACCCTCCTCATTCTCACTAATTGGACTCCCAGAGATCCACCTGGGGCCTAGCCCTGGATCTCTGCATCCAGATCCCTCAGTAGTTGGATGGGGTTTCTAGCACGACAATTAGGGTGTTTGGCCATCCCATCACCAGAGTAGGTCCGTTCAAGCTGTCTCTCGACCATTGCCAGCAGTCTGTTGTGGGGGTATCTTTGTGGATTTCTGTGGGCCTCTCTAGCACTTTGCTTCTTCCTATTCTCATGTGGTCTTCATTTACCATGGTCTCATATTCCTTGTTCTCCCTCTCTGTTGTTGATCCAGCTGGGATCTCCCGCTCCCCCAAGCTCTCTTTCCCTCAACCTTTGCCGTTCATTAGGCCCACTCATGCCCAGGCTGTTCATGTAGATCTCTTCCATTTCTCCGTCATTGGGCGATCCCCGTGTCTTTCTTGGGGTCCTGTTTTCCAGGTAGCCTCCCTGGTGATGTGAGTATCAATCCAGTCATCCTTGTTCCACAACTAGTATCCTCCTATGAGTAAGTACATACCATGTTTGTCTTTCTGAGTCTGGGTTACCTCACTCAGGATGATTTTTTCCAGATCCATCCATTTGTCTGCAAACCTCATGATGTCATTGTTTTTCTCTGCTGAGTAGTATTCCATTTTGTTTATCCATTCTTCATTTGAAGCACATCTAGGTCGTTTCCATGTTCTGGCTATTACAAACAACGCTGATATGAACAAAGCTGAACAAGTGCTCTTGTGGTATGATTGCGCATTCCTTGGGTATATGCCCAAGAGTGGTATAGCTGGATCTTGGGGGAGATGGATTCCCAATTTTCTAAGAAAGCACCATATTGATTTCCAAAGTGGTTGTACAAGCTTGCATTCCCACCAGCAGTGGAGGAGAGTTCCCCTAGCTCCACATCCTCTCCAGCATAAGATGTCTTCAGTGTTTTTGATCTTAGCCATTCTGACAGGCGTAAGGTGGTATCTCAGAGTTGTTTTGATTTGCATTTCCCTGATGATTAGGGATATTGAGCAATTCCTTAAATGTCTTTCAGCCATTTGAGTTTCCTCTGTTGAGAATTCTCTGTTTAGTTCTATAGCCCATTTCTTAGTTGGACTGTTGGGCATTTTGATGTCTAATTTCTTGAGTTCCTTAAATATTCTGGATATCAGTCCTCTGTCAGATGTGGGATTGGTGAAGAACTTTTCCCATTATGTAGGGTGTCGCTTTGCCTTGTTGACCATATCCTTTGCTCTACAAAAGCTTCTCAGTTTCAAGAGGTCCCATTGATTGATTGTTTCTCTCAGTGTCTGTGCTACTGGTGTTCTATTTAGGAAGTGATCTCCTATGCCAATGAGTTCAAGACTACTTCCTACTTTCTCTTCTAGCAGGTTCAGAGTAGCTGGATTTATGTTGAGGTCCTTGATCCACTTGGACTTAAGTTTTGTGCACGGTGATAGATATGGATCTATTTGCAGCCTTCTACATGTTGATATCCAGTTTTGACAGCACCATTTGTTGAAGATGCTTTCTTTTTTCCATTGTGCACTTTTGGCTTCTTTGTCAAAAATTATATGTTCATAGGTGTGCGGATTAATGTCAGGGTCTTCAATTCAATTCCATTGGTCCACAAGTTGGTTTTTATGTCAGTAGCAAGCTATTTTTATTACTGTAGCTCTATAGTAGAGCTTCAAGTCAGGGATCGTGATGCCTCCAGAGGTTGTGTTATTGTACAGGATTCTTTTGGCTATCCTGGGATTTTTATATTTCCATATGAAGTTGAGTATGATTCTTTCCAGGTCTGTGAAGAATTATGTTGATATTTTGATGGGGATTGCACTGAACCTGTAGATTGCTTTTGGTAAGATTGCCCATTTTTACTATGTTAGTCCTGCCTATCCATGAGCATGAGAGATATTTCCATTTTCTGACATCTTCTTCAATTTCTTTTTTCAGGGACTTAAAGTTCTTGTCATATAGGTCCTTCACTTGCTTGGTTAGTGTTACCCCAAGGTATTTTATGTCATTTGTGGTTATTGTAAAGGGTGATGTATCTCCTATTTCCTTCTCAGCTTCTTGCCCATTGTATATAGGAGGGATACTGATTTTTTTGAGTTGATCTTCTAACCTGCTATGTTGCTGAAGGTGTTTATAAGCTGTATCAGTTCCTTGGTGGAATCTTTGGGGTCACTAAAGTATACTATCATGTCATCTGCAAATAGGGAAAGCTTGAATTCTTCCTTTCCAATTTGTATTCCCTTAATCTCCTTATGTTGTATTATTGCTCTGGCTAGAACTTCAAGTACTATATTGAATAAGTATGGGGAGAGTGGACAGCCTTACCTCGTTCCTGATTTTAGTGGAATTGCTTTGAGTTTCTCTCCATTTAATTTGATGTTGGCTGTTGGCTTGCTGTAAATTGCCTTTATTATGTTTAGGTATGTTCCCTGTATTCCTGATCGCTCCAAGACCTTTATCATGAAGAGGTGTTGGATTTTGTCAAATGCCTTTTCAGCATCTAGTGAAATGATCATGTGGTTTTTTTCTTTGAGTTTGTTTATATGGTGTATTACATTGACGGACTTTCGTATGTTGAACCACCCTTGCATCCCTGGGATGAAGCCTACTTGATCATGGTGGATAATTGTGTTGATGTGTTCTTGGAGTCTGTTTGCCAGTATTTTATTGAGTATTTTTGCATCAATGTTCATGAGGGAGATCGGTCTGTAGTTCTCTTTCTTTGTTGTATCCTTGTTTGGTTTAGGAATCAGGGTAATTGTAGCCTCATAGAAGGAGTTTGGTAATATTCCTTCAGTTTCTATTGTGTGAAACAATTTAGAGAGTATTGGTATTAACTCTTCTTTGAAGATCTGGTAGAATTCTGCACTGAAACCATCTGGTCCTGGGCTTTTTTTGGTTGGGAGACTTTTAATGACTGTTTCTAATTTTTTAGGGGTTATTGGACTATTTAAATAGTTTATCTGGTCTTGATTTAACTTAGGTATGTGGTACCTATCCAGAAAGTTATCCATTTCTTTTAGGTTTTCCAGTTTTGTGGAGTAAAGGTTTTTGAAGTATGGCCTGATGATTCTCTGGATTTCCTCAATGTCTGTTGTTATTTCCCCTTTTCATTTCTGATTTTGTTGATTTGGATGCTCTCTCTCTGTCTTTTGGTTAGTTTGGATAAGGGTTTGTCTATCTTGTTGATTTTCTCAAAGAACCAACTCTCTGTTTCATTAATTTTTTAGTATTGTTCTCTTTGCTTCCATTTTATTGATTTCCGCTCTCACTTTGATAATTTCCTGGCGTCTATTCTTCCTGGGAGACTTTGCTTCTTCTTCTTCTAGAGCTTTCAGGTGTGCTGTTAAGTCACTAGTGTGTGATTTCTCCAATTTATTTATGTGGGCATTTAGTGCTATGAATTTCCCTCTTAGCACTGCTTTCATAGTGTCCCATAGGTTTGGGTATGTGGTGTCTTCATTTTCATGGATCTCTAGGAAGTCTTTAATTTCTTTATTTTTTCCTTAACCCATTGGTGATTCAGTTGAGTATTATTCAGTTTCCATGAGATTGTAAGTTTTCTGTAGATTTTGTTGTTGTTGAAATCTAACTTTAGACCATGGTAGTCTGATAGAACACAGGAGGTTATTCCAATTGTTTTGTATCTGTTGAGATTTGTTTTGTGGCCAAGTATGTGGTCAATTTTAGAGAAGGTTCCGTGGGGTGCTGAGAAGAAGGTATATTCTTTTTTGTTAGGATGGAATGTTCTGTAGATATCGATTAAGTCCATTTGAGTCATGACATCAGTTAAGTCCTTTATTTCTCTGTTAAGTTTCGATTTGGGAGATCTGTCTAGTGGTGAAAGTGGGGTGTTGAGGTCTCCCACTATTAATGTGTGGGGTTTTATATGTGGTTTAAGCTTTAGTAATGTTTCTTTTACATATGTGGGTGCCCTCGTATTTGGGACATAAATGTTCAGAATTGAGACTTCATCTTGGTGGATCTTTCCTATGATGAATATGTAATGCCCTTCTTGATCTCTTTTGATTGATTTTAGTTTGAAGTCTATTTTGCTGGATATCAGGATGGCTACTCCTGCTTGTTTCTTAAGACCGTTTGATTGGAAAGTCTTTTCCCAGCCTTTTATTTTTAGGTAGTGTCTATCTTTGAATTTGAGATGTGTTTCTTGTATGCAGCAGAAAGATGGGTCCTGCTTTCGTATCCATTCTGTAAGCCTATGTCTTTTTCTAGGTGAATTAAGTCCATTGATATTGAGGTATACTAATGACCAGTGATTGTTCATTCCTGTTATTTTTTGGTGGTGATGTGTGTGTACTTCTCTTCATTGGGGTTTGCTGCTGTGGCTTTATCTATTGCCTGTGCTTTCGAGGGTGTATCTGACTTCCTTAGGTTGGAATTTTCCTTCTAGTGCTTTCTGTAGGGCTGGGTTTGTAGATAAGTATTGTTTAAATCTGGCTTTGTCTTGGAATGTCTTGTTCGCTCCATCTATGATGATTGAAAGTTTTGCTGGGTATATTAGTCTAGGCTGGCATCCATGGTCTCTTAGTGTCTGCATTACATCTGTCCTGGTCCTTCTGGCTTTCAAAGTCTCCATTGAGAAATCGGGTGTTATTCTGATAGGTTTGCCTTTACAAGTCACTTGACCTTTTTCCTTTGCTGCTCTTAATATTCTTTCTTTATTCTTTAGGTTTAGTTTAATTATTATGTCACGAGGGGACTTTCTCTGGGGGTCTAGTCTGTTTGGTGTTCTATAGGCTTCTTATATCTTCATAGGCATTTCCTTCTTTAAGTTGGGAAAGTTTTCTTCTTTGATCTTGTTGAATATATTTTCTGTGCCCTTGAGTTGGTATTCTTCTCCTTCTTCTACCCCTATTATTCGTAGGTTTGGTCTTTTCATGGTGTCCCAAATTTCTTGGACATTTTGGTTCATGATTTTGTTGGCTTTAGTGTTTTCTTTGACTGATGAATCTATTTCTTCTACTGTATCTTCAACGCCAGAGATCCTCTCTTCCATCTCTTGCATTCTGTTGGTTATACTTGCATCTGAAGTTCCTGTTCGTTTACTCAGATTTTCTATTTCCAGCATTCCCTCTGTTTGTATCCTCTTCATTTTTTCTATTTCCCTTTTCAGGTCTTGGACTGTTTCCTTCATTTGTTTCATTGCTTTTTCTTGATTTTCTTTCAGTACTTTATTGTTTTCTTCCAGGACTTTATTGTTTTCTTCTAATTTGTTTGCCCTTTCCTCTAGTTGTTTACAGTGTTCTTCCCATTTTTTTTTTGTCTTTTCCTCTACACAAGCCTCTAGCTTCTTCATGATGTCATTCATAAGGCTGTTTTCTTCTGCTTCTTCCAATTTTTGATGTTCAGGTCTAGATGTTGGAGGAGGGCTAGGTTCTGGTGATGCTGTATTGCTCTTCATTTTGTTGTATGTATTTCTGCCTTGACAGCTGCCCATCTCCTTGTGGTTTGTTCTTGGTCTTATCAGCACACTTGGTTCAGACAGAGCTGACAGATTCAGGAAGTCTCTCTCTCTTGTCCAGATGGGAACTCTCTTGTCCAAATGGGAACTCCGGGGCAGGATGGGAGCTCTTGTCCAGACGGGAAGTCCAGGGCAGGATGGGAGCTCTTGTCCAGACAGGAAGTCTGGGGCAGGATGGGCGCTCTTGTCCAGAAGGGTAGTCCAGGGTAGGATGGGAGCTCTTCTCTCTCTCTCTCTCTCTCTCTCTCTCTCTCTCTCTCTCTCTCTCCCAGAAGGGAAGTCCAGGGCAAGATGGGAGCTGGGGGCCGGCCTCTAAGTCTCAGGAAGTGGCTGGGGGCTCGGGCAGATGGGCGTGGGGGCAGGGCGTGGAGATTGCAGGGTCTGCCAGGGATCTTGGAGAAGGGGATCCTTCCTGGTGGGGCTAGAAGGGAACCTGCCCGGTGGCCAGAACCTGGGGCCAAGTTGGGCAGGTCTTCCCCGGAGTGGCTGGTGCCCAGGGATGGGGTCCGGGCTGAGCCAGGGCACTCACCTGTGGTCCCCTGTTCTTATATCTTAAATTAACCCATTTCTATTAGTTTATAAGTTGCCACATGGCTCGTGGCTTACTGGTACCTTATATCTCGCTTGTCATGGCAGCGTCTCTCTGACTCAGCCTTCCTATTCCCAGAATTCTCTTCTCTGCTTGTCCCGCCTATACTTCCTGCCTGTCTACTGGCCAATCAGCATTTTATTTATACAGAGCAATATCCACAGTAGCTGGAATCTGTTTTCTTATCCATTTTGTTAGCCTATGTCTTTTTATAGGCAAATTGAGTTCACTGATATTAAGAGATATTAATGACCAGTGATTGCTAATTCCTGTTATTTTTGGTTTTGTTTTTGTTGTTGGTAGTGTGTATTTCCCTTCTTTTGAATATTCTGATGTGAGATTATCTACTGCTTGTGTTTCCTTGGGTGCAACTAACTTCCTTGCATTGGAGTTTTCCTTCTAGTACTTTCTGTAGGACTGGATTTGTGGATAGGTATTGTTTAAATCTGGTTTTGTCATGGAGTATCTTGTTTTCTCCATCTATGGTGACTGAAAGTTTTGTTGGGTGTAGTAGTCTGAGCTTACATCCATGGTCTCTTAGCATCTGCAAAAACATCTGTCCAAGACCTTTTGGCTTTCAGTGTCTCCACTGAGAAGATGGGTGTAATTCTGGTAGGTCTGACTTTATATGTTATTTGGCATCCTCCTTTTCAGCTCTTAATATTCTTTCTTTATTCTGTATGTTTGGTGTTTTGGTTATTTGGTGGTGAGGGGACTTTTTTTTTTGGTCCAGTCATTCTTATGTTCTGTAAGCTTCTTGTATTTTCATAGGCATGTCCTTCTTTAGTTTGGGAAAGTTTTCTTCTATGCCTTTCTTGAATATATTTTCGGTGCCTTTGAGCTGGAATTCCTCTCCTTTTCTTCTATACCTATTATTCTTTTTTTTTTTCTCTTTTCATGGTGTCCCGGATTTCCTGAATGTTTTGTGTTAAGAATATGTCGGATTTAACATTTTCTTTGATCAATGAATCTATTTCCTCTATCATATCTTCAATGCCTGAGATTCTGTCTTCCATCTCTTGTATTCTGTTGGTTTTGCTTACATCTGTAGTTCTTTTCCATTTACCCAGATTTTTCCATTTCAGATTTCCATCAGTTTATGTTTACTTTTTATTGCCTCTATTTTGGTTTTCAAGTCTTGAACTATTTCCTTCATCTATTTGATTGTTTTTTCTTGATTTTCTTGGCTTTCTTTAAGGGATTTATTGATTTCCTCCAATTTTTTTGTTTGTCTTTTCTTCCATTTCTTTAAGGGAATTTTTTTCCTCTTTAAGGGCCTCTATCATCTTCATAAAGTTATATTTAAGGTCATTTTCTTCTGCTTCATCTGTGTTGGGATGCTCAGGTCTTGTTGTTGTAGAATCATTGGGCTCTGGTGGTGTCATATTGCTCTTTATATTGTTGAATATATTTTTACACTGCCATTTACTCATATGGGTTTGGGATAATTATAGGTATAGGTGCTGCTTCTTGTGATGTCTTTGTTGGATGGGTCTTTTGTTTTTTTTATTGTCTGTTTCTTTTATTGTCTTTTGGCCTAAATGGCCAAGGATTCTTGTGATTGCCTGGTTTGGGGGTTTGGGAGCCTAGATCTAATATATCATCCAGTTCCTCTGGCTGGTGTTGGCTTTACTTGTGTCTATGGGTTCTGTTCTTCCAACTAGTGTGGGTTGTTCTTGTGCCTATGGAGTCTGTTCTTCAACTGGTATAAGTTTTGCCTGTGTCTGTTCTTCCAACTGGTGTGAATGGTGCTTGTGCTTATAGGATCTGCTGATGTTGCTGGAGAGGGCTGCTCATGAGGAGCCTACTCTTCTCCCAAATGGTGGAAGTTGTACTTGTGCCTCTAGAGGCTCTTCTTCCAGTTGAGGCAGGTGATGCTTGTGCCTCTAGGGGTGCTTCTTCTAATTGGTGCAGGTGGTACTTGTGCCTGTAAGGACTGCTGACTTTGCAGGGGATGGTTTGCCAGGGTGAGGTTGATTGGTTTGGTGGGGTTTGGCAGTGGAGTGAGTCTTGTAGGTTAGTGTCCAATGGGTAGTGGTGGAAGTGGCATGGCCTGCCTGTAGGACTCTTACCTGCTGGCCTGCTGCTGGGGCTGAGATGGGAGGTTGAGGGGCATGGGATGTTCCTTGAGGCTTAGGTACTAGGGATTGGGACAGTTTAGCTGTGAGACCAGTCACTCACCCCCTTCTCCAATTGGTGAAGGTGGTGCTTGTGCCTCTAGGGGCTGCTGGCTTTGTGGGGGATGCATGGCCAGGAGTAGGATGGTGGGCTCAGTGGACTTGGGTAGCAGAGTGGGTCTTTCAGGTTAGAGGATCCAATGGGTAGTGGTGGTGGTGGCATGGTCTGCCTGTAGGACTCTTACCTGCTAATTCCCATTGTAGTTGGAAGTTTTCCTGTGTCCTGCCCAGTCTGCAGCTGCTCAGACCCAAATAAACACACAGAGGCTTATATTAATTATAACTGCTTGACCATTAGCTCAAGCTTATTACTGACTAGCTCTTACACTTAAATTAACCCTAATTCCTATTTTTGTTTAGCTACTTGGCTTGGTACCTTTTCTCAGTTCTGCCTTGTCATCTTGCTTCCTCTGTGTCTGATTGGTGACTCCTGACTCAGCCCTTCCTCTTCCCAGAGTTCTCTTTGTCTGCTTATCCTGCCTATACTTCCTGCCTGGCTACTGGCCAATCAATATTTTATTTATCAACCAATCAAAGCAACACATTCAAAGCATACAGAACAACATCACCCATCATCCCATTTTCCCTTTTCTTTACTTATGTCTCCCCACCCCGTGTGTGTGTGTGTGTGTGTGTGTGTGTGTGTGTGTGTGTGTGTGTTCTACATGCATGGTAGTATGTGAGTGTGTACACACATATGCTTGCATATGGAAGCCAAAAGAGAGGATGCCAAGTGTCTTTCTCTATAACTCTTTATCATATTGCCTTGTGACATTATCTCTCACAAAACCTGAAGCTAACTATTTTGGCTAAGCTAACTAGTCAAAACGTTTCTAAGACCAGCCTGTCTCAGATTTCCAGTGTTAGGGTTATAGGCACACACAGACGTGTTCAGCTTTTTGGGGAGATTTAAACTTTGGTCCTCATGCTTGTGAAGCAAACACACATTGAGCCATATCTCCATGTTTATGTTTTGTTATAGTACTCCCCCCTCAGATTTGTAGCAGACCACATCTGCTAGCACCAGAATTTCTCTATCAATTTTCTCAAAAGTTCTGTTCTACTTCCTCTCTGGTATGCCAATTACATTTGTATTAGATCTTCGATATTTTTCAACAGCTCTTGAATATTCCAGGTCTATCCACTCTGTAGTTCTTTTTACTTCTGTTTCAGTTATTTCTATTAGACTATCATTATGTTTACTGCTTTGTTGTCTAGTCTGCTGATAAACATGCTGAAGGAATTCTTTTACCTCTGGTGGTTTTTACAGTTTTTTAACTGCTTAACTCTTCAGTTCACCTCTCTGCTCAAACTTTGAATCCATTAGTGCATGTTGTGCATATCTTGTGCTACTTTAACTTAATTGAGAACTTTTGAAATATCCCACTATTGTTCCAATATTGAGAAGATAATCTCAGGCTCTGGTTGCATTTACTGATCTTTACTTCCTGCCGCTGCTGCTTTCTTTTATGCAAGCTTCATAATTTTTATTTGAATGGCAGACTGTGTGTAGAAACTTAGCTAAATTGTACTTACTCTGAGAAATGTGCACAGCTATCCTCTGGCAGGCCATTAATATGAAGTAATTAAGTCACTTTAATTACTGTTCTTGAGGGATTTATATTTTGTTGCTATAGTAATCTTTAGAGAACATAAAATCCCTCCAGTAGTAGGATATAGTTGCTTTTGCTTAATGTGGAGTTTGACAGACTCTATCCATGTTTGCCTGTTTTACTCTCAGCTTTCAGTGGGCTCTGTCATGTGCATTCCCTTCACATACTCTTGCTTCCTCCAAAGCAAAGTATCTATTACTGTTACATAGTGTACCATTCATTGTGACAGTGAGTGGGGACAATTCTGTTCTACTTGCCTCATTTCAACATTTGGCTATGTATACTTGCAGACTCCTTAGAAATCTTCCTACTCTAATGACAACTAAATTCCTTCTTCTATTCAAGGAGAATTTCTTCTACAAGGTGATTTTCTACCTTTCTCCCTGACGTAGAGGCTTTTGGTTTTATTATTGAGATTCTTGAGAACATTGGTGAGATATATTCTTGGCTCTTCCTTACACAGTATGCTGCTGTTTACTATTATTTGGTGCAAGGCCTCTAGGATGTGAGTATGTAGCTTTATTGCAGCATCCACAGTTATTTTCTGTACTTGCTTATGACTGTAAAAGGAGAGTTTCCTACCCCCACTCACATGAACAAAAGGCTTTCATCCTCCTCCTCTCTCTCTTCTCCCTAGAATAATGAGTCTTTGCCTGCACCAAAGGAGGTTTTTCCATCTTTCCCCAGTGGCTTCATCTTTTGCATGAACTGTGTGTAAAATTAAGAAAGTGTTGCAGTAATTGACAGTTTTTCATATCAATTCTTTATTGTCTCTTCTCTTTCCCTCTTCACTCCTCGTGAGCACTTAGTAGGACCCATTGAAAGTGGTAGATTTTAAACCTTGGACAAAATGCTGAGGCATCTACTTAACATACCAAAACATACCAAAGCAGACACTGGTCTTTGGGTTTTTCCTGTGTCCCTCATTCCCAACCTGTTACAGGGTATGGCTGGCATACCTAGCCCTATAACCTCAACTTCTCCAGCCCAGGGGCTGTGTGGCATGCCCTTCCTCCTGTTGCTCTTCCTTATATAATCTAAACATTTTGGTAACCTGGCCCTTTCATCTACTCTCTTTTGGGCCTCCTGGCTGCTGTACCTGGTTCCCTTCTCTCCCCTTTCCCTTCACTTCCCCTCCCATCCCCTCACATGGGTCAGGGTCATGTATACTCTGACTGTGTTCTTCCACATTATACTTTCTTCTGCACCATACTTAGGTGCAGTCATGTTCCTTTCTTGTTTATTTCTTTTTTCATTCAGTAGGGACCTTGGAACACACTGGGAAGCTGTGTCCTTAGGAATTTATTACGTTTTTTTTTATTCTTTAGTCTCACTCGCTTTTACATAGGGCATCTTATCTTTCTACATTCTCCCAAAATAAACCTGTGTCTAGATCTTTCCATGGTAGAGCTCCTTGACATTTGGAATTTACATTGTTGCATTGAGTTCTTGAACTGTACTGTAGATTCAAAAAGTAATGATATTAGAATCATTAGTATTATTTATATTGCCTTGTTTTATTCTCTTATAGCTGAATACACATTCACTTGAAGATTTCTTCAGCCTTAGCATTTTTATGGCATCTTTGGAAGATGATACAAAATTATAAGGCTAGTCTCTACTATTTTGCTTAAAATATTCCCCAATATTATATCAAGATAAATATAATCATTGGAGTCAAATTATGAAAACAAAATAGCACTAAATTGTCTATATACTTTGGGAAGGGAACAAACTGGTAAGATTGATATTTTTATCATGCACTACATGTAACTCCTAGGAAATAGTATTTAAGATTATTAGAATTTACATATTTGTGATCAGAAGAGCTCTGGGATACAAAAAGGTCAAATGGAAGCTTTGAAATAGCATTAGTTCATGAGTTATTTGGAAAAGAGTAGAATATACTTTTAGGCCAAGTGATGAAGTAAGACATTTTTCATCATACCTCTTCTCTTCCTTGTTTACAATGCTCCTTCAAGCACACATACAATTTGAATAAAGAAAGAAGAAAGTCATGACATATCTAATTTAACTTTAACTTCAGAACAGTCTTGTGACCATAGAGTAGATCAAAACTCACTTTTTGAACTGATGTTCTCTGTGAACCAAAGACTATGTTCTAAAACCAACAATGCATAGGATGCAGAAAGCGTATTAAGATGTACCATATTTATTTTTCATTGACATTAATTACAAGGCAGATGGTTCTTTATATCCATTATAGTTCATCAATAGTACAAATCTATGTCAGTTCTTCAGCAATAGTACAAGTCTATATAGGAAAAACTTCACATATTATTGGTCTATAAGGAAAAAGTGAGAGGAAACATTTTGCTAATAGAAGTTGTTGTTTATCTGAGACAGTATTTCATCAAACCCAGGGTCACCTTAAACTTGTTACGTAGTCATGGCTAGCCTTGAACTCCTAGTCTTTTTGCCTCCAACTACTGGAATTACACAGGTGTGTGCCACCCAGCTCAGGTGATTATAGAAGTTCTGATGAATTATATCAATTTTCTCCCTGACCTCCCTTGCCTGCACTAATGAGGAAAAGGCATAAATGCAAGCAAAGAAATAGGAATTATCACCTGAATGCATGAGCTAGCTTTTTGGAGCCCACTACCTATGGTGGGACACCTTGCACAGCCTTGAAGCAGGAGAAGGGGCTTAGACCTGCCTCTAATGAATGTACCAGGCTCCGCTAACTCCCCATGGGAGGCCATACCTTGTTGGAGGAGGGAATGTGGGATGGGTTGGGGAGGAGGCTAGAGGGGCTGGAGGAAGGAAGAGAGGACAATCTGTGGTTCCTATGTAAAATGAATAAAAAATTCTTTAATAAAAAAAGAAAAAAGAAATATTACTTAAGAAGCATAAAAGTACTGCTAAAGTACAAAGAAGAATTACAGACTGAAGGAAGACAAAAGATAAAGGCAGATTTCAGAGGTGAGCCTGAAGTGATTCTGTTCTAACAAATATACACTATGGTGCATACCACATCCCAGCATTCAGGAAGTAGAGGCAGGAGGCAGGTCAATAAATTTCCAAACACCCTGGGCAACATAGTAAGACCAGATATCAAAAAACAAAATAATAAATATATCTTTCACATGAGTGTGCTTATATACATTAGAACATATGTAAAAGGGATTATTAGTAGGTGAAGTATAATAATAGTAGGAACCTGAAAATAATTCAAGAAATAAAACTGGAAAATATTTCATAATGAAATGAGATACAAAAAATGTTTAAAGTTTAACTAGCCCTAAATCTGTGAGTGAGAGGAGAGAGAGAGAGAAAGAGAGAGACAGAGAGAGACAGAGAGAGAGAGAGAGAGAGAGAGAGAGAGAGAGAGAGAGAGAGAGAGAGAGATTTTATATCTGTTTTATTTTCATGGAATGAATTTTCTACCTGTGGCCAAACTCAAGCTAAAAATGTAAGACAACTGAACATAAGGTTAGTAAGATACACATACAATCACTTCTAATCACTTGGTATATATCACATCTAGTACACTACTAGCCAAATATAACAACATGGATGATTTTGACAAATTTTAACTTCAAGCATAAATATGAGAAAGAAAAGAAATCTATCTGAGCAGTCTACCCTATATTAGCCAATTACTCCAAGGTACTTATGCAAGAGAATTGAAAGAAGAAAGGAAAACACATAATTCTAGCATTATAAAATTTAAAGGGGGCGAGTAGTGAAGCATTTTATAGACAGCGCCAAATTTTATTTAAGACCCAAAATCCTTCACATGAGACCTTCCTGAACACTGTCTGATCATGCATTTGGAGAGTCTTCAAACATGCCTGTTTGATGAAACCACTCATTTGGAAAACATACAATATTTAAAAAGAAAACAACACATGAATTGCAAAAGAATGGAATTAAAAATACTAAAAGACAGGAAGCATTTTGTCTGGTGTTGATGGTGAGGGACATAGAGACAGTGAGTCATCATCTACAAGCAATACACAAGCAAGTTCCAATGAGCTTCTGCTTTTTGATCTGTGCAGTATTTGCAATGTTTGTTTTCCAGTAAAATCTTGGGACATATATTTTTGTTTTATGTAATTTTCTCTCTGTCATGTTGCCCAATACTTTTAAATTCTGAAAGGGATTCTTCTGTCAAAGTGGTGCTATAAAGGTTCAAGAAGTTTTTCTAAGCACTACCCAGAGAGCTAGGAACTAACTCTCATAATTTAAGTCACTTAAGGGATTCTCTCAACTCAATTCCCCCAACTCCCACAAGGTATGTGAAAACTGACATTGTTTAATGGTAAGTTCTTTTTAAAATAAAGAAAGAAAATGTCAAAACATATTGTTTATCTTCAGACCTAGGCATTTTAACCTAGATATACTTTTACTTTATATTGTCTCAACTATGGGAGGGGGCAAGCATTTCTTTTATCATCAATTAGAACCTATTTTTAGTATTCTTTTTTTGACATATTTTTATTGTTCTTTTTCTTCTGCCCCAACTTGCTCTGTCCATATCAGACACAGAAAGAAAAATTTCTATCTATGACAAAACTGATGGAAAATAATGTAAAATAAAAATTACAACATAAACCTTGTGATGGCTATTTCTGATTGTCAACCTAATGCCATAGAATATGGGAAGAAAGTCTCAATGAGGATGAATGAAAAAAGTCTAGATCAGGATGGCTTGTTGGCATGTTTGGGGGGTATTATTTTAATTATATTTATTGATGTGGAAAGATCATATCACCTGTGGATAGCACCATTCCCTAAGCAGGGATCCTGAACTGTATAAGAGTAGAGGCTCTTCTACCAGCATTCATGTATTAACTCATTGTTCTCTGACCTTGACTATGTAGCTGCTTCAATTTTCTGTCACTGACTTCCCTGCAATGATGGAATGTAACCTTGAATTTTGATCCAATAAACTCTTGCTCCCTTAAGTTGATTTTTCTGGGGTGTTTTGTGACAGCAATAGAGAACAAAACTAAGAGAACAACATCCTTCTCCAGGATCTAGCCAGGCCAAACCCTTCAGCATATGGTTTCTTCTACCACAACCTGCTTTGCCCACATCAGACACAGAACTATCAAAAGAAGCCGCATGCCCAGATCTCATTGCAAAATACTAACAATATGTAAGATAATGTCAATATTTCCCTCTAAAACCTACCAACCTTATTGAAATGCATGCCAATGAGAATTATCTAGATGAACACTATGACACAGAATAAAAAAGAACAATAATAAATTTCATGAAAAATTCAAGAAGTTTAAAGAACACACAAATAAATAATTCAGTGAAATAAGTAGAAATGACTAAAGAAGAATAAAAGACTGAGTGATGCCCAAGAAAATACAAGCATAAAGTTGATAGAAATGACAAAGGCAATCCTCCACTTGATAATGAAATTCTATTAGGAGATAGAAACACTAAAAAGGACTCAAGCTGGAGTGAATATGGGATCTAAAAACTCAGTGGCTTACAAGTAGAATGAATCAAGCAGAATATAGAATATCAGGTCTCAAAGATAAGCAAAAGATCTAGACCAAATAAAAAATATGAAAAAAATAAAACCACAGGAAAGAAACATATAGGAAATGTGAGGCATGATAAAACGGCCAAATCTTTGGATTATAGGACTATGGAGTGAGAATAATCTCAAATCAGTGGCATAGATCATATCTTCAATAAGATCATGGAAGAAAACCTTCCCAAACTAAGGAAAGGCATACCCATGCAGATATAGGATGCACACAGCACACAAAGTAGACAGTTTCCCTGTTCCTGACTTGCCCAGTAGTCTGGACAAATCTCTCCCAATTGTGTTCCCACAGCAAGATAGTTCTTCAAATTTCCTGCTTCACAAAAATGTCTGCCAGAGACTCTAGGCCTGTAGGCTAAAAATGGATGTCCCAACATTGCAGAAGAACTTTAGATGACTGTCCAGGCAGGCAGATGTCTTTGTCATTTCTAGAATTGTGGAAGTTGCTTACAATGTACTTCCTGTTTACTGAGATAATATTATATCCTTCTGAGGTCTTTGATGGAATTGAAAACTAGATAATTATAATTCTCCTTGGTTACAATAAAAGGTAAATTAAATATAAAACTTTAGACTTACAAAAATAAAATAGATGACAAAATATTTTCTTTAATTTTTGCCAAATACAAATAGACTATTTTGTTATATATAATTTTGCTATGTTAAAAATAAAACCTTCCTTTTTGATTAGACAATTAAGGGAAAGTGCTTTGGGATGTCTTTTTGTATGCTGTGAATATATGTGTTGCTCCCATTGGCTAATAAATAAAGCAGCTTTGTCCTATGGAAATCCAAGCAGAGATACAGAGAGAAGCAGAGTCAGGGAAGATGCCAACTCACCATCCAAGGAGCAACACATAATGGGACACAGGTAAAGCCACGGAACATACGGTGATACATAGATTAATAGAAATGAGTTAAGTTATAAGAACTAGCTAGCAAGAAGCTTGAGCCATAGACCATACAGTTTGTAATTAATATTAACCCTCTGAATGATTATTTTATAAATGGCTGTGGGACTGCAGGTGGGAGAGATTCTTCATAGATAGTACACTTGGCATATCATGCAAAGTACAATCAGACAGACAACTAGAATTGGGAGAAAGTATATATACTTGAACACTGCAGGGCACTAACCTCAGGAAAATAAAAAAAAATATTCACAGTACCAGGTCTACAGTAGGACAGGCCCATAGGGTCCATAAAATTGGCCAAGAGCAGTTGCCAAGGCATGTACATAATGTACTTCCTTATGAGCCAACCTGGAGTCTACCTGAGGGACTAGCAACAAGAGCTGTCAGAGTTCCTGGTTGCTGTCAGAGTCCTGATCATGCCCAGCCAATGAGGAATGGCCACCCAATGCCACCAGATTGTGACACAGACTGAGTGCTGGGAGGAGGATATATAAGGCCTTCCCTGTTATTAAATAAAGGTGTTTATTGTTTGCCTTCAACTGACTCCCGGTGTCTGTGCCTTTGACATTGTGCCTTCTCACGCCCTCCCCCAAGGGAGCCCTTAGGATCCAGCAACACAGGTCCAGCTTTCCTCTATCAAAAGAAGGCTAAAGCACTGGGGAGGTGGTCCAGTGGCTACGGCATTTGCTGTGCAAACATGAGGACCTGAGGTCATAGATTCCCAAAATTCACATAAAGTCAGACATAGTAGCATATATCTGTAATCCTAGTGCTCCTACATTGAGATTGGAGATGGAGACAGAAGAATACTGTAACATCAAAGGGCAAGACAGCCTGTTGTACACAGTGATGAACAATAAGAGACATTGTCTCAAACAAGGTTGGAGGTGAGAACTAACACCCAAGTTCGCCCTGGGACCTCCATACATATCTGGTGGCATGTGGGTACCTGCACACACACACACACACACACACACACACACACACACACACACACAGACAGAGACAGAGAGAGACAGAGAGAGACAGAGACAGAGAGACAGAGAGACAGAGAGAGAGAGAGAGGAAGGTAAAATAAGACAGCATCGATTCCTAGGAATTCTCCTTTAGAAAAGAACTAGAAGTATGGAGTTGGTACATCTGTAGCCAAAATCCAAGTGGCCTGACCATCCACAGCTTAACCCAAAATGGCAGCCCTGAGTAAAGAAATCAAGTTGTCTGCAATAATCCCAAGTGCCAGGCATGATGGAGTCCTAGGTATGCAGAAGAGAACCATTTTTGTGACATACAGTGGCAGGACCATCATTTTTTAAAAGCATGCCAGATATTTGACATTGTAACCAACATTTTATAGCATCTACAAATTTTATGTTCAAGAACCATGTAACCAAGCTAAAAATTTATATTGTTTAAGTAAGTTTACCATTTTTTGTTAGACTTTATTCATTGCCTTACTCAGCCACATGTGACTGCTTGTGACCCACTGGTCACAAGCTGCACACACCTGGGAGGAGTCTTGGTTTCTAATCAGAAACACTTGATAAACTATTTAGTGAGGTAAGGTCAAATTACCACATGCCTAGTTTTTAGCTGAAGTTTTCCTGGTCCTGCCTGGCCCACAGTTAGGACAAATCTCTCTCACCTGCCAGTCCTGCAGCCAAGTAAACACACAGAGACTTATATTACTTATAATCTGTATGGCCATGGCAGACTTCTTGTTATCTAGTTCTTATATCTTAAATTAACCCATTCTGTTAATCTATAAATTGCCACGTGGCTCATGGCTTACCAGTATCTTAACATCTGCTTCTCATGGTGGAGGCTGGCAGCATCTCCTGCCTCACCCCTCCTGTTCCCAGAATTCTCTTCTCTCTTTATAGTTCCACCTGTACTTCCTGCCTGGATAATGGTCAATCAGCACTTTATTTATTAATCAATCAGAGCAACACATTCAACATACAGAACATCCCACAGCACTAGTTTTATAAAATTTTCAAAATGAAGAATGTCTTATTTTATATAATAATGATTTGAGAAAGCAAGACAATGAAGCTGTGAAATCTAGGTAGAGTATTTAAAACTACATTATATTCAGTTGAAATATATAGGATCATTTCAATCCAAGGGATAGAAACATTTGTGCTATTCAAGGGAGGTACTGCTCATAGTCTCAAGGTCTTGCTTTCAGGTTTTAGCAAAGATTGAAACTTATCACCAATGAAAAAATGATTCAGTAGTCAAAGTTTCTTGTGGTATTTAGGCATCCTGTTTTAATTTTTATTATTGAAAAATGGAAATAATTTTGTTTATACATTCATGTTCTAATCACATAACTTAAGGAGTTAAAGTTTTACTTAGACAAAGAAAAATCAGTTACAATGAACTTTACCATATATGTGGATCATAAATTCATCTTTTTGATGTCACTAATCTCTGACAAATGTATATATAAAACCTTGATTTAAGCATATTTGTGTGGCACAGAGAAAAATTAGATTACTCTTACATAAGACTTGTGTTTTTTAATGCTTAAAATGATGTGACATTTACTGTCCAAGGTCGCATAGAAGTCCTAGGACCTCTACTACCAGCTGTTAAAGAATGTCTCTCCATGTGAAATATAAAACTTCAGAGAAGTTACAAGAGATTATTGCAAAACTCTAGTATTACAGGAAAAATTTGCTGACACTACATGGAAAATAGTTTATTATGGTTCCATACAAGTGTAAATAGTCATAATTAACAACTGCCTTCCCACTGGGTGACAGTGGCACACGCCATTAATCCCAGCACTCGGGAGGCAGAGCCAGGTGGATCTCTGTAAGTTTGAGGCCAGCCTGGTCTACAAAGCGAGATCCAGGTCAAGCACCAAAACTACACGGAGAAACCCTGTCTCGAAAAACAAACAAACAAACAGACAAAAAACAATTGCCCCCAAAAAAACTCAAACACAGCCAAAATCCAGACAACAGGGTCATGCATGCCCTATTGTGTAAACTGGCAAATATGTCAGGATTACAGACTTGGATTTTACTGTTGAGAACTGCCACAGATAATTTTAGGGAAAAACATAAGCAAAATGAGTTTATAAGCCAGAAGTTTCTGGATCTAAATATCTTTTATCAACAACAAATATATTTTTAAAATATATTGAAGTAGAACTACATAAAATTTGAGCTAAGTGAACTCTTGACTTTCATAGTATAATTGGGAACATAGTAATAAGTCTTCTGGGAAGCTGTAAAGTAGAATATCAGATTATCCCTGGAACTGCCTAATGGAGCTTCCCCAAATCTGAGTGCTTCTGTATAGTTTGTGTCATAGCTTACAGGAGACTGACTTAGAACATAGAGATATTACAGTTCTGTCTGAAAGAGTTCTATGATATTCCTAAACCATACTTGCTTAAATTTTTTATTGTGCATTGGCAATGACAGTTCTCAAAAAATTAACATCAGTATATCAGATTATTTTATTGCAGTGATAGCATATCAAATGAGAAAATGGAAGTGCAAACTGACATTTTTCAAAGTGGCTTTAATTCTAAATATGGTAGCTTCAATAACTGTAGTTGGGAGTTAGATGGAAAGAGTCAGGATGAAGTAGAGGAGACTACTTCATGCCCTGTGACTCCATACCCTATTATAGTAAAGTTGATCCATCTTTAGTGTGATACATCTACTGAATGCAAGTATTCATTCATCATATAGTGGGACATTTCATCCAAATACTTGAATAGCATTCCTGCACAGTGCATTCATTATCT
Source organism: Peromyscus eremicus (assembly GCF_949786415.1). NCBI lineage: Eukaryota > Metazoa > Chordata > Mammalia > Rodentia > Cricetidae > Peromyscus > Peromyscus eremicus. The sequence goes on along the minus strand of NC_081439.1, from coordinate 5,619,929 downwards.
TTCCCCAGCATTTGTATTTCCTTCATCTGAAGAGTTGTGGAAGTGTTATTAATACTCTTTCTGGAATGAAATACAACTTCCAACATCAAGCCAAATTACAGATTATATATGCCCACTTCTTTGTGATAACTTCATTGTTGTCTTAATGATGCCAGAAGAAGAAAGATTTCTGATTGATTTTATCTAAGTCTGTGAAATATCTATTTATTCTAAGCTCTACAAGATTGAAGTAAGTTTTCACGAGCTAGGCAAATTAAATCAAGAAAAGAACAATAGAGAGCTACATTCAAATGAAGTCCTGGAACTCTTCTGATGCTACCTGTTTTCCTTCATTAACATTTCATGGAATGACTTTATCTGAATTTTTCTATCCATCCAGGGAAGAAAAGTTTTGTTTGTGACCATCTCTCAGTGTCAAGGAACCATGGGGTATTCACACCCCTTGAAAGGACAGCATATTTCACATCTATTCTACTTCGGCGGGGGGGAGAGATTCAAATGTTCTTAAAATATGTGAGTGAGATGATTTTTCAGTAAACTTATTTGTGCACTGGTTAAAATCTGGTTTCTTATGATATATTTTATTTCACTGTGTTTTTGTTTTGCTTTGAGACAAGGTCTCTCTAGGTAGGCCTGGCTGTCCTGGAACTCACTATGTAGACTAGACTGGTCTTGAAATAACGTAGATCTGCCTGCCCCTTTTCTGTGTGCCACCATGTACTTCATGTTTTTTAAATAGATTTTTTTCTGTTAAAAAACAAACAAACAAACAATCTAACAATCTACTAGAAAGGACCTGAATCATCCAACTAATCAATAATGAAGAGCAAAGTTAGAAATTAAATAGCAAACTCTGAAATATGCAGAGAGTCAAAGAAGAAACTAATGGAAAGATATTTTTTAAAAATACTGAGACAAAACTGGAAACAATACATCAAATGTTATAGAATGTAGGAAAAATAATTTAAAGAGGAAAATATACAATGATACATATTAAGGGAAAAAATTGAAACTATAAAAAGAAAAAAATCCTAGAAGACAGTATAAGAGAAATGCTCCCTGACATTGGTCTGGTCAATGATTTTTTGAAGTGCAAGCAAACACACCACACACACACACACACACACACACACACACACACACACACACACATACACACACAAGAGACAAAGGTATTCTTAAACAGAGCAAATATACAATATATTGAATAATAAAAATATGGTATCTGTGGCAATAAATTGTGTACCAAATAAAGCTTGCCTGAGGATCAGAGGACAGAGCCAATCACTAGATTAAACATAGAAGCCAGGCAGTGGTGACACATACCTTTAACCCTAGCACTCGGGAAGCAGAGATCTATCTGGATCTCTGTGAGTTCACAGCCACCCTGGACTACATGAGATTGATTCAGTCTAGGAGAGAAAACAGAGCCAGGCAGTGGTGGCACATACCTTTAATCCCAGTACTTGGGAGTCACATGCCTTTAATCCTAGCACTTGAGATTTCATGTCTTTGCTTGGGAAGCACACATACCTTTAATCCTAGAACTAGGACATAAGTGGAATGGCTAATGGAGAAAGGCTTCAAAGGCATGTGGAGACAGGAACTGAGGTTTTTCAGCTGAGGACTCAGAGGCATTCAGTCTGAGGATTTGTGGAGACAGTATCTCACCTCCCTTTTTGGCCTGAGGATTTGTTAGTGGTGAGAAGTTTCTCTAGTGGCTTGTTCCTTTGTCTCTCTGATCTATCAGCATTTACCCCAATATCTGGCTTTGGGTTTTTTTAATTATTATTATAAGGCCATTTAGGATTCATGCAGCAGGCATCAGATGAAGAGTTAGAGAATCCAGACAAGTCAACAGCAAAAAGACAAATAACTCAATTTAAAAATAGGGAGATGGTCTCAATAGATATTGTTCTAAAGAAAATACACCAATGTATCTTCTTTATCCTGCTAATACATGGAAATATGTTCTATTATCTCATATTTATATTTCTGGGTTCTTAAGAGTTTCTTCAGTAAGGTATAGAGATACTTATATGCTGAGGGTAATCAACAGCTGTTTAACTGGAGTTAAGGCCTACTTAGTAATATAAAAATCACGTCTCATATTGTAATAGATGGTGAGATCATAGACCATAGAGGAGAACCCACTACTGCCACCTTCTTAAGCCAGTATAATCTCTAACAGTATTATAAATACTTATCCTTATACCCACAGATAAGCTCTTATGTCTCATGAAAGAAACTTCTTTTGCAGTAGATGAAGACAATTACAAAAACCACAACTAGTCTAAATGCAGAGAAGTGACCAATTGGTCTCCAATTGGTATATCTACAACACAACCTCTACAATTAAAGCTCAGGAAACATCACCGAAGAGGAGGTAGAAAGATTATAAGAGCCATAGGACCAGGATATCTGCTGCAAGACTGTATCTTTTATATGTGACAGGGACATGTACCCATTAAATCTCAACATCATAGTTACTTAAACAAGACCTGAATAATGGTAAAACCAATCAACATGAGGCGTGACCCCTAGATGAAGTGTTACATGAAATTAACAATTTCTAAAAGATTAGTCTTCCCCAGAGCTGAGCCTTCTAATTATTTATCTAATCAAGTGGTCAGCCCTAAAGACACACACATACAAGTAAAACTAAGTCAACTAAGCCTATGGTATTTATACATTTGTTTCTCTATCTACATAGCAGTAATAATTAAAGAAGAAGAGGTCATTAATTTGAGAGGAAATTGTGTCATGGGAGAAGTTGAATGAGAGAAAGAGGGTAAAAACAAGTACAATACTCAGGTATAAAATTCTCAAAGGCATTTGAAAAATAAAAAGTTTTATTTTATCTTGCCCTTCCAAAAGTAGTATTGAAATAAAGACTACATTGAATTTGTATGTTAATTTTCTTTCCAGTCAAGAACAATACATGCCTTTTGAATTGAATACAGGCTTCTTCCATTCTTTCTTTCTTTTCCTTTCTTTTCTTTTCTTTTTTTTTCAGACAGGGTTTCTCTGTGTAGCTTTGCGCCTTTCCTGGAACTCACTCTGTAGCCCAGGCTGGCCTCGAACTCACAGAGATCCACCTGGCTCTGCCTCCCGAGTGCTGGGATTAAAGGCATGCACCACTACCACTCGGCTTCTTCCCATTCTTTTGCAAATTCTCTATATACCTTTTCATTATTTTTGTTTGGCTTATTGTTGGATAACATGATTATTGCTGGTATGTATGGGATCTTTCCTTTTTGTTCTAAAAGGAAAAAACGCATGTGATTTATACCATTATTTTACAACTAATTTTCAAGTCATCTTTTATTAATTAAGCAAAAGTCTATAAAGTACATAAAGTTCAAAATTGGATTGTTAAAATGGTCTGTACAAATGGGAGCCTAAAGATAATTTTTAGATACTGACAAACCATTTTAACATAGTGAAGGAAACATTATCATATTGGATTGTGAAGATTTCTTAGCCAATATTTGTGTTCTTCAGTATGTTAATGCTGATTTGGTTAGAAATTAACCATGATAAAACACAGAGAAGAAAAGAATGTCTACATAATGATTTAAATCTACTTTTATAATTTGAATACAGTTTGTCTCCACTAAAGCTCATATCAAGGCCCAAATCCCAATATGACATTATTAAAAAGCAGTAGAAACTTTATCATGCAAGTGGGTGGTCAAAAAGCAAGATGGATCTCTTTAGCTCCTTTTTGTTTCCTTTCTTATATATGTGATGTTTGTACACATGTGGGCTTAAACTTTCCACAACACTACCAAGATATGAGCAACAAGAAGTTGAGCATATGATGCTACTATGTTCTTGAATTCCCAGAATCATGAACCAAAATAAACCTCATTGTTTTATATAGTATCTAACCTCAGGCATTTTTTTTTACAATAGCCTATTGAAAGATTTGGAGAACTTCATCCCTAAAATAGCTAGCTACCCTGTTTCTAGTCGAACACATCCTGACATGGAGAAAGCTCTGTCTCTTGAAGTTCAAGGCCAGCCTGATCTACAAAGTGAGATCCAGGAAAGGCACAAAAACTACACGGAGAAACCCTGTCTTGAAAAACCAAAAAAAAAAAAAAAAAAAAAAAAGAAGAAGAAGAAGAAGATCTCCTTAATGGACAGTTCAGTTTAACAAATCTGAAGAGAGAGAAAAAAATCTTTACCTGTTCCTACCTGTGATTTTTTAATTAAAGACTGTAATTTAATCATTGCATGGAGAACACTGCAAGACATTAAAATTTCACATCAACAGGCCCTCTGAATGGGTGAGACAGTTGATTGGCTTGATCTGTTTGGGAGGCATTCAGGCAGTGGGACCAGGTCCTGTGCTCATTGCATGAGTCGGCTGTTTGAAACCTGGGGCCTATGCAGGATTGCTTGGCTCGGCCTGGGAGGAGGGGACTGGACTGAGTCTACCAGGTTGATCACAGTCCTCGGGGAAGGCTTTGCCCTGGAGGAAGTAGGAATGGGGGGTGGGCTGGGAGGAAGGTGAGGGGGGCGGGAGGGGGGAGAACAAGGGAATCCGTGGCTGATATGTAGAACTGAATTGTATTGCAAAATAAAAATAAAAAAAAAAATTCACATCAAAACAAACCTTTTTAGAAGACAAACCTCATACAATATTTATAGTCTGAACCCATTCAAATACAGTTTTATTGGTTTTTTTTTTTAAAAAGTACTATAATCACAAATGACACCTAAAATGAGTTCTTAACAAAATTTAGTTTGGGGAAAAGAGTAAAATAAACATGTACAAGTTTTACCAGTCTCTGATTTCTGAGACTGTAGAGAAAAAAAAAAAGAACATACTCTCTTTTCAATAGTAACCCTGCACACACACTTGAAGAACAACCTCATATTTGACCTCAGGACTCCCAGGAACAGTTAGCTTTCTACATTCCTTAATCATGCTCTTGTTCACAGAACATTTTCAGACCCAGGGAATCTCTTGCCACTTCCAAGGAATCACAAACTTCCTACATTTGATAGAGAACTTTACCCAACATTATCTTTATAGACACTGAAATGGCTTTTTTAACTCTCAGTGGTTAAAACAAAAACAAAAAAATCCCATACTAACTCAAATCTTAAGGCTACAATAACCTCTAATTTTACAGTGAATATTCATAAACATTTGCACCATGTATAACAGAATGAGATTTAAAAATTCATTTTCATTCTCCAGTGGGAAGCAGCTCCAGAAATTTAGGATCCTGTCCTCCAAAGTGGACACAATTTATGAATAACAGTTCTAACTTGCTTGAATGTTTGTCATATCTGAGTTGAAAAATGTAAATGAGCATGGTGCTAGCTCCATAAATCTGGCACAGGAATATTTTATATTTGCATTGAGAAAAGCATCTTTAGCTGTCTGGAAAACAGGACCCCAAGAAAGACACAGGGATCGCCCAACGACAGAGAAATGGAATGAGATCTACATGAACAGCCTGGACATGAGTGGGGGTAGTGAAGGGCGAGGGTCGAGGGAAAGAGAGCTTGGGTGAGTGGGAGATCCCAGCTGAATCAACAACAGAGAGGGAGAACAAGGAATAGGAGACCATGGTAAATGAAGACCACATGAGAATAGGAAGAAACAAAGTGCTAGAGAGGCCCACAGAAATCCACAAAGATACCCCCACAACAGACTGCTGGCAATGGTCGAGAGACAGTCCGAACTGACCTACTCTGGTGATGGGATGGCCAAACACCCTAATTGTCGTGCTAGAAACCTCATCCAACTACTGAGGGATCTGGATGCAGAGATCCATGACTAGGCCCCAGGTGGATCTCTGGGAGTCCAATTAGCGAGAATGAGGAGGGTTTATATGAGCAAGAATTGTTGAGACCAAGGTCGGATAAAGCACAGAGACAAATAGCCAAACAAACGGAAACACATGAAATATGAACCAATGGCTGAGGGGTCACCAACTGGATCAGGCCCTCTGAGTGGGTGAGACAGTTGATTGGCTTGGTCTGTTTGGGAGGCATCCAGGCAGTGGGACCGGGTCCTGTGCTCATTGCATGAGTCGGCTGTTTGAAACCTGGGGCCTATGCAGGGTCCCTTGGTTCGGCATGGGAGGAGGGGACTGGACCTACCTGGACTGAGTCCACCAGGTTGATCTCAGTCTGTGGGGAAGACTTTGCCCTGGAGGAGATTGGAATGGGGGGCGGGCTGGGGGGAAGGTGAGGGGGGCGGGAGGGGGGAGAACAAGGGAATCTGTGGCTGATATGTAGAACTGAATTGTATTGCAAAATAAAAATTAAAAAAAAAAAAAAACCTCAAAGAATAAAATAAAAAAAAATAAAAAAAAAAAATAAAAATAAGTAAGCCTAGATATTTGTTCTAGGAGAAAATAAAGAAATCCAGAACAACTAAAAATCCACCCTCTAATTTACTACTTGTGATGGTTTGAATGAGACTCCATGGGCTCATATATTTGAAAACTTAGTCACCAGGGAGTAGAACTATTTGAGAAGCATTAGGAGTTGTGGTCTTGTGGGAGGAGGTGTGTCACTGGGTGTAGGCTTTGAGATTTCAGAAGTCCACACCAGGTCCAGGTTCCTTCCCTGCCTGCTGCCTGTGAATCAGGATTTAAAGCTCTCAGCTGCTGCTCCAGCACCATGCTTGTGTGCTTCCCACCATGATGAGCTCTAAAACTGTAAGCAAGGCCCCAATTGAACGCTTTTCTCTTATACATTGCCTTGATCATTGTTTCTCCTCACAGCCATAGAACAGTAACTAAGACACTAATTCTTACATATTCTAATTGGTAATTGAGTATTGGAACTGAATAGATGTTACTGCTAATCTTCAGAAACAGCCAAGAAAGCAATTTTCCTTGGAAAGATATGAATATTTACAAAAAATCCCAAGAAGCCACTAAAATATGATTGCTGGCTGTCCTGGTTATGGTTTTTATTGCTGTGAAGAAACACTATGAGCATGGCAACTCTTATAAAGGATAATATTGGGGCTGGCTTACAGTTCAAAGGTTTAGACATTATCATCATGGCAGGTAGTATGGTGGCATACAGGCAAATATGTTTTGGGAGGAGCCAAGAGTCTATATCTGGATTGTCAGGCAGAAGGGAGAAAGAGAGAGATACTGGGCCTGGCTTGAGCATCTGAAACTTCAAAGCCCACCCCAGGGACACACTACCTCTAACAAGGCCATAACTACTCCAATAAGGACACGCCTCCTAATAGTGCCACTCCCTATGAGAGCCATTTTCATTTAAACTACCACACTGGCCTTTTAGCATTTACTGCAAAGTTTGTGCAACTAGCCCTAAGGTATGGCCAATCTTACATACATTCCAAAGAAAATATTAAATACTTGAATTGTTTTCTCCAGAAATGTGTTAGTTGAAATACACAACCAAGGTACTATCTCCAACAATAGGAAAAAAAGACAAAATCTAAATTCAATATTAGTAAAAATTATATTCAAAGTGTTTTTTTAGTTAATGAATGTGTGACAATGAAGAAAGAAAGTGCTCAATTGCTCATCCTTTCATATTTTCAGGTAGGTTTTTATCAGTTGTTTGCCATGAAACAAATGATCAAAATTTAAAAATGACTCATTTTTCCACTGCAAAAAAATTATGACCAATATTTTTCTTATCAGCAGCAAATTAAGAAACTTGTTCATTGTTCTTCAGCACGCTTCTGCATGAAACCACAAAACCTGACTGCATGGGTGACTACAAACTTCAGGAATATTTTCATTGATGTGTTTGCCATTTTTGCTGGAAAGAAGCTGTTGGAACAACACATTTTAGCCACATGTTTCTGGGCACTAGGTGCAGATCATAAAATTTCACTGCAATAGCTGCTGGCAGGTGTGTCCATTGTTTCCACATATATTCAACTAGAAGCATGTTAAGTAGGCTCTTCTACAAAGGCTCAACATCACTGTCACACTAGCACTGATAAGTCCCAGTTAGAAGAGAGTACAATCACTTCTGGTGCTTTTTCAGGCTCTTTTGAGCTTTCTGAGAGTACTGCAGAGCAGAAGAAAAATGGAAGCAACTTGCTCAAGTGGGAAAAGGAAATATGAAGATGAATAAGCCTTACGATATGCACAATGTGTTCATTGTATGCTTCTCTCAGGGTTCATTTCATTTTGCTCTCTATGGACCTGAATAAAATTGCAAAGTAGGCTAGTGTAGCACCTACAAGAACAGAGTCTTAAGACAGTGTCTGTTTCCTGGTAGCTGTAGTACTTACTTCACAGATTTTTGTGAGGATAAACATGGTAAGGGACACAATGTACTAATATATTACTTTCATGTGCCAGACATTATTCTATGTGCTTACTTTTAAATGGTTCATCTTACACACAATTATCAGTATTTTAGGAAGAACCATGAGTTCACTCTAGAGAAAGCCACATCTCCTTAGATTGGCAGTAAGAATCAATGGATCCTCAGCATATAGGAAGATGAATATTAAAAGTCATGTTCATATTACAAAAATCAATCTTTTCCATTACAGGTGGAGTTTCTTTCCCAACTGCTAAACTTAGAAGTTAGATTGTAATTACACTAAGAAATTTGCTGGCAAATGGAGGAAACTAGAAAAGATAATCCTGAGTGAGGTATTCCAGACCCAGAAAAACAAACATGATATGTACTCACTTATAAGTGGACAATAGCCATAAAGCAAAAGATAACCCACAGGTCCAGGGAAGCTAAGTAACAAAGAGGGATCAAGGGGAGATTCATGATTCTCACTGTGGATGGGGGTGGGGGACTGGATAGGAGTGGGGATGGGGACAGGAGGGATTAGGTGAGGGAGGATAGAGACAGAGAATATGGAGAGAGACAAGTGGATTCAGGGGCATCTCTGGGACAAAATAGAAACCTAGTGCAATGGAAACTCCCAGGAACTTATGACAGTGACCCTAGCTAAGACTCCAAGCAATAGGGGATAAGGAGCCTGAACTTGCCCTCTCATGTATCCAAGCAAGACTTCCAGTGAAGAGATTGGAATACCAACCCAGCCACAAAACCTTCAACTTACAATTTGTCTTACAAGATATGCTAGGGTAAAGATGGTGCAGAACTTATGGAAGTGGTCAAACTAATAACTGGCCCAGCTTAAGACCCATACCATGGGAGGGAGCCCACTCCTGACACTGCCTGGAAGCCAGGACCCAGAGGCTGGACAGCCCAGAGACCTAGGATAGAACTAAATATGGCTAGCAAAAAAAATGTCAATGTAATGATGCCTAACAATATTCTACTATACTCATAGATTTGTGCCTAGCTCAACTTTAATCAGAGAGGCACTATCCAGTGACTAATGGAAACAGATGACAGATGCAGAGACCCACAACCAAACATTAGGTGGAGCTTGGGGAATCCTGTGGAAGTGGGGAGGAAGGACTGTAGAAGCCAGAGGGGTCAAGGACACCACAAGAGAATCCACAGAATCAACTAACTTGGATTCATAGGAACTCACAGAGACTGAACCTACAACCAGGAAGCCTGCATGGGACTGACCTAGGCCCTCTGCACATATGGTACAGTTCTGTAGTTTGGTCTTATGGGACTCCTAACAGTGGGACCAGGGGCAGTCTCTGACTCTGTTCCCTGCTTTTGAGACCCTTTCCTCCTACCATGCTACCTGATTGAGCCTTAATAGGAGAGGAAGTGCCTAGTCTCTCCGCAACTTGATAGACCATAGCTAGTTGATATCCACAGAAGGCCTGCTGTTTCCTGAAGAGAAATGGAGGAATGGATGAGGGAGGGAGATGGGAAGAGACTTGGAGGAGAGGAGGGAGGGCAAACTGTGGTCATGGTGTTAAATAAACAGTTTCCTTTGCCTAGAAAAAGAAAGAAGACATTAGAAGGTAGATATACACATGCATACCTTTAATCCCTTCACTTTCTAGGAGACTGAGGCAGGATGGTCATTAGTTTGAGGCTAGCCTGGCCTATATAGCAAAACTTGGTTAAAAAAAGAATTAATAAAAAATAATGGGCTGCAGAACTAATAGACTTATAGCAGCCATAGTTACCTCCACATTGCCTGTCCAATATCAAGCCAATCAATTCTCCAGCATGGAGGGGAGAGGAGTTTTAGAGCCCTAAACTCATAACTAAGAAGTTATGGATGCTATATGGCTTTTGGGGGAGGGAGAGCCAGTTTTCTTTAAGGATGTTTTCCTGGTAGGTCAACCATGTCCCAGTGAATGGCCCTACACCCAGGAATATATATGGGCAGCACAAATTAGAGTCCATTTGTCATTAAAATGAAAAAGGACATGAACTTTAGGGTGTATAATGGTGGAAGTGCATCTGGGGAGGAATTAAGGGAGGAGCAGATTGTGATACTGTCAAAATACATTGTATACAATTCTCAAATAATTGAAAAGATATTTTTTAAACCATAAAAATGAAAAAGAGAAGACAGTAGATTTTCTTATAAACTCTTTTTTGAAATATTTTTAATTTTTTTTATTCTTCTGTCAGGTATTACATCCCACCCATCCACAGTTTCCCCTCCCCCCACTCCTCCCATTCCTTCCTCACAATTCCCTTCTCTCCCATATCCACTCCTCCTCCACCCCTACCCCCCAAAAGAAAGCAGGACTCCCAGGGATATCAACTGAACATGGAGTAACAAGTTAGAATAAAGACCAGGCACAAACCCTCATATTGTGGCTGGACAAGATAACACAGTAGGAGGAAAAGGGTCCCAAGTACAGGCAAAAGAGTCAGAGACACCCCCGCTATTAGAAGTCCCATAAGAACACCAAGCTACACAGTCATAATATACATGCAGAGGACCTATCTAAGACCCATACAGGGTCTTTGTTTGTCAGTTCACTTTCTGTGAGCTCCATTGAGTGCTGCTTAGTTGATCCTATGGGCCGTATTCTTGTGGTGCCTTCGATCCCTCTGGCTTCTTAATGCTTACTCCCCATCTTCCACCAGGTTCCTGAATTCTGCCTAATGTTTGGCTGTGGGTCTCTGCATCTGCTCTTATTAGTTGCTGGATGAAGCCTTTCTGATGACAGTTGGGCTAGGCACAGATCTATTAGTATAGTAGAATATCATTATGCAACTGTTAAAAACAGTGACATGATGACATTTGCAGGCAAATGGATGGAACTAGAAAAAAATCATCCTGAGTGAGGTAACCCTGACCCAGAAAGACAAACATGGCATGTACTCACTTATAAATAAAGGATAATCATGCTACATTCTACAGACCCAGAGAGGCTAAGTAACAAGGTGGGCTTAAGGGTATGTGTGTGTGTGTGTGTGTGTGTGTGTGTGTGTGTGTGTGTGTGCATGGATCTCCCTGGGAAAAGGAAACAGAATATATTTTTCAGGTGGACTGGGGTAAATGGGGATGGGAACAGGAGGGATCAGGTAGGGGTGGGAGGGATGGAGGGAGAAAGTACTGGAAGAGATTACTGGAATTAGGGGGTCAATGTAGAAACCTAGTGCAGAGGAAACTCCTTGGAATCTTTTAGAGTGACCCCAGTAAAGTCTTCTAGTAACCAGGGATATGGAGCCTGAACTGTCCATCCTCTATAACCAGGCAGGCTCCCAGCAGTGGGTCTGGGACATCAACCCAGCCTCAAAACGTTCAACTTACAATCTGTCCTGCCTGCAAGGTGTGCGGGGGTAAAAGTGGTGCAGAACTTGTGGGAGTGGCCAACGAATGACGGATCCAACTGGAAGCCCAATCCACAAGAGGGAGCTGATGCCTGACACTGCTTTGATAATCAGGAACCAGAGGCAGGGTAGCCCAGAGACATAAAATAGAATCAAACTTGACTGGCAAAAACAAGTCAAGGAAATGATTCTTTATGAGCTCATAATATGGTGAATACACAGTAAGTACTACACATGTAGGGCATTACATAGGTGTTAGACACTTATGACTTACTAATTGTATACATGTAATAGTATTGCAAAAAAAACCTACATTTCAGGATTTTTATTCTACACAATCCTTTCTTTACTCATAAAAAGAGAATAATAGGTATTCTGAGAGTTTAACACATCACTTAAGTAGAAGTTGAAAAAGATATGAACATTTTGTTTATAGAAATATATGTGCCTGTGTCCCAACTAGAGAAGTATGATGACTGAATCCATTTAGCTATTGAAAGACGTTAAGAATTTGTTTTGCATGGATGTGAGGGCAATCTGGCTGCGGCGTCTGTCACCCCATTGATCACCAGAGTTGATTCGGCTGATCTGCCTGGCTAGGCGGGTGTCCTCTTCCTCCCTCACCACTCTGTATGCTTCTTTCCCAAAGCTGCATACTAGGTCGAAGAGGACAGCCTTCCCCAAATAGAGGAGGACCGGTCTTGGGTCTAGGGTATACGAGTAACTGCACTCCGTTCTAGAACTCCAAAGAAGCTCTCAAGAATCTGTTTTGCTGACAGATGACAGACCCTGTTATGTTTCCCTCTTCCAGTGCCCACCTACATTCTTAGATTCACTTCTGACATGAGTGTGTAAGTAGGTGGTTTTCTCTAGTCTTAGATGAAATGGAGTTTGCCATGAGACAAAATTCAATGACCAAAGATCCCTGAAGTTTTTCTTTGGTTAATATGCCTTAATTCTTTATTTTGAACATGGAAAATAAGGCTGCTTTGCTGTGTCCCCAACAGAAATTGTTTAGACACCTAAAACTCTTTTGAACATGAGACTTATATTGCAGTTGCCCTGTTTTAGGTGGAGGAATCACGACTTTGAGACAGAAGTGTCTAGCACCTTGATTTATAACAGTCAAGTTATGTTTCAACCTGATTTGACAAAACCTGCCACAATTCATTGGCATATGTCTACTCTACATACTGTGCCAATCACTCTCACTGGTCTTTCCCTGAGACTCCATCATTTTATATGCACCAACATCAAACATGTACAGAAAAGAGATTGCCATTGCAATTGGATGTCATACTTGCCACCATTTCTGAGCCACCAATTCCAGCCTCTGTCTAGAGTAGCCATTTTGGTGAGCAACCCACATTGCTCCTAGAAAATACCAATTTGCATAGACATAGGGATTTTCCCTCTTGCGAAAAAATGGTTCTGATTGTTTCACACTTAAAATCTTGTGTTTCTTTTGTGTTGTTTTGTTTAAAAGTAAGAACAAAATAAAGTCAACATTACCTATGAGGAATGAGAAATTCTGAGTGAATGAACCCACATTCTCATTTTCTGAAGGTATCAGAGAGATCTAGGCATTTTCCAGTTTCTCAGAGGAATCCCCAGTGTAGTCAAATGTCCAGTAGCTCACAGTATAATTCTTTAAAAATACACTCATATTTGGTATGCTCTCAGAGATCAACTGCCAGACAGATTAAATACATCCAAGCCCTGATCTCAGGATATATCTGAAAGAATCCAACCAAGATACTACACATCTTGATGTCTTTCAACTAAAATACTATGGCCAAATAATTTCTTCTAAAGACAAAAGTGTGTGTGTGTGTGTGTGTGTGTGTGTGTGTGTGTGTGTGTGTGTTTAGCATACTGTAAGTAAATCTTTTGGGGTTAATGGTTATATTTGTATTTCTTATATAGTACTCTAGAAGTGTTCTTCATTATAAATTATAAAAATTGACTCATTTTTCACCTTCAGCAGAAAATGAATTTAGTATGAGTACCAAAAATTTATGTAATTGATCAGAGTATGGGAGAACAGGGCTCAGCCTATATAAAAGTGTGCTGGAATCATAGTAATTCAGTGTGATTTCTCTAAAAATTGCCTGCCTTTATTTTATTGACATCTTGCTAGTACTGGAGTTTCTATCAGCAAATAAAATGTTTTTTAACACAAAACAGAGCATGTAATAGATCCTATGAATTATTTATAAAATATATAGCATGCATTCAAGAATAGCTTATATTATGCACAGTTCCAGTAAATGCAGCAACCAAAAGAGAATAGACATAGGAGGGCAAGGTTCAGAATATCGGAGACTAGATTTTTAGTATTTGGTGAGCTGGAGGTCAAGGTGGGACATGACTCAAACCACACAGGACTCACAAATAAATCTGTCAATTGGCTTCTAAGCACAGGGATACAACAGAAATGTATAAACATGCACAAATACACACACTAATGCACACACAAGGATGTGCATTTGCATATAATTTTTGAAGGAGAAATCTGATTGTCTTAAGAAACAGTACGAGGATCACAGATACAACTGCCTTCTCCCTTATGTCATTCCACATGTACGCCAATTCTACCTTACCAAATTTCTGTTGACCTTGAAATAATTTCCACAGTAACTCAGAGGGAAAGAAGACATGACCCCTAAGAGCTGAGAACAATCATGCCCTTTCCTTCCAGTCCTATCAGGTTCTGGTGATTGATTTTTTTATGCCTCTTCTCTCCACAGTCTCTCTCGGGATACTGGCCTTTCCAACTTCTCTCTCACACAGAATATTTGTGTTTCAGATTACTTTCCCCAGGCATAGCAGCTTCTACTTTCCCTGGTTGAATTTAATTTTATTTCCTGCCCTGACTTTAACCTTTCCCAGTCCAAAAAGAATGATTTCTCCGTGTTTGCTGGTCAAGGCAGCACCTTCCAATTTAGTATCTCCTGTGAATTTAATTATCTTTGTGTTTACATGGCAAGATATCACTTCAACTCAATAGGCTGCTGTTCCATCATCTCTTTTAGTTAACTCCCCCTGCCCTGCCCTTTGCATTCATTTTAGACTCCATAATAGGATTTAATTAAATTTTCAAGGACTATTTCCAGATGCAGTATCCATAACTATGATTAGCAGGGTGCTGGACTGTGATGGCATTTGTCAACATTACAAACTCACATGAATTCTGCTTCACTTTGACCGTTTGTACTTCACTGATTGATAATAATACAGCTTATGCAAAAGCTTGTTATTCTTAAACAATAAATGGGAAATGTTGATGCAGGAAATTAAGAATATGCTGTGAAAATTAAACTGCAATATCTAATTGTTCTCATAACCTCAAAATGAGCATGGTGCAACAGCCATTCCCATCTCATACTAGAATGGAATTAAACAGAAACGATAACGATAATAACAATAACAATTAAACCTAGGACAATTTCGGGAATCATGCATTTCAGGATAGCTTACCAGTTTTCAAGGGTTAATGTCATTTAAAAAACTTTTCTTTAAAATACAACATGCATATAGAAAAGCAAATGTCACAAGTATATTGTTAAATGAATGGCATACATTGTTTCCAAACTAAATCAGCCTCTGTATGTTGCACTGATATTAAGAAGCAATGGTCACAAGCACATCAGCAGCTCCCTTACGACACCTTCCTGTCAGTATCCTCACCAAAGGAAATTATTAAGAAATTTTTTATTTATTTTACATACCAAAGATCCTCTTCTTCCTTCCTCCTGCCCCTCCAGCCTCCCCCTCCCAAACCACCCCCATTCCCTCCTTCAAGAAGGTAAGGCCTCCCATGGGGAGATACATTTAGTAGAAGCAGGTCCAAGTCCCTCCCCCTGCCTCAAGACTGCGAGGTGTCCCATCATAGAAGTGGGCTCCAAAAGGCCTGCTCATGCACCAGGGATGGATTCTGATTCTACGCCGGGGGCTCCTTAAGAATATCATGCTACATAACTGTCTCATTATGCAAAGGGCCTACCTAGTCCAGTCCCATGCAGGCTCCACAGCTGTTGATCTAAATTTCATGAGTTCCCACTAGTTTGGTTTGGTTGTCTCTGCAGGTTTTTCCATCATGAACTTTCTAATAGTATAAATGAGTTGAGAATTTCCTATGATTGCAATAATACACCACACATTTTGTCTGTTTTCCATTTCTATTCTATTTGTGAGCTATTTATTCTCATCACTACATAAAATTCAATGTATTAACAGACTACAGTTAATTTATTCATTCCTTATTCCTGAGCTCATGAACAGTTACCCTTCATTGGCTATTTTTTGGTTTTGTTTTGATTTGGGTTTGGGTTTTTAAAGACAGGGCTTTGCAAAATAACTCAGGCTGACCTAGAATTCCCAATCCTCCTGCTTCTACTTCTTGAGTGTTGAGACTGTAGGTATGTGCCATTGCGCCCAACCCTTTGACTATGTTTTTATTATGTTTTTTGACATTATAATTTAATTATATCAGTTCCCCCTTTCTTTTTCCTCCCTCCAACCCCCAAGTATCCCCTTACTCTTTTTCAAATTCATGACCTGTTTTTCTTTGTTGTTTCATATGTGTGTGTGTTTCTACATATATAAATATTTATTTGCTTACTCCACAAAAATTTAGTTGTATTTGTATGTTTTCAGGCTTTATCACTTGGAATTGGATCATCGACTAATTTGTTCTTCCCTAGGGAAGCCTATTTCTGCCATTCTCAGCATTCCTTAGTTGCCTGTAGTTCCTTGTGTAGGGTTGAAGTTCCATGGGCTTCCCCTGCTTCGAGGTTTGCCTGTCTATTGTGTCATCCTTCTTCAGGTCTTGTGTAGGTAGCCGTGTTCTTACAGCTTCATATATAGCTTCTCTGCTATTTTTAGTAATGTTGCTATAATAATCCTGAAACATTCTTTTGGTAAACGTGTATATACATCTCTTATAGTTGTAAAACTAGTGTTACCTTGTTTGTTTCTGAGGTATTCATATATTTAGACTGATTGGATACAGCCAAAATATATTCCAAAGTTGTTGTGCCAGTTTTGTATTTCTACTCATCTGTGTGTTCTTATCATGTTTCCATATTTCTTTTAAAAATATAGATTTAATATTATCCATTAACTAACTAATCCAATGATAGACTGCCATAAAGTTTCAGATAGAAAATTTCTCTTCATGTACATAAATCTCTCACACTGCTAGAGGTTGAAAGTCTGCTCTTTAGATCAAAAAGAGACAGCACAGCACCTCATATGCTACACACACTTGTAGAAGTTTGAATCAATGAAGTTAGAAGAAAAGAATCAGGAAAATTATCATTGAGGGACTCAATTGCAAAAGTTTACTTAAATACATAGGTATATCCAATTAAAAAACTTAGGAAGAAATATTTAATAAAATGTGCGTGTGTACATATGTGCATTCACATTCACAAAGTTGATTTTGTTTGAAATATGTAATAAGATGATTAATTTGATGCTAATGTCATTACCAATAAGTAATAGCTATAAATAGCTTTTAATCACCATTGTTTTTGAAGGGCAGAGTCTATGGCAGATTCTCTTTTTTTCTGTATTGTATTTAGTGACAGTAGTGAAATCAAAACAAGTAGGACAATTCTCAGAAGTGTATTGTATCTAGCTAAATTCTTTATTTAGAACTTCAGGAGAGGTTTGATGAGAAGGAAAAATAGATTAAGAAAACACACGTTTACATGTGAGAATGAAGTTTGCTTACAGGCTATGCTTTGGATACTATTTTACTTTTAATCTTTCCATGCCTGCCATTGCCAAAATATTTTCCTGGACATCAATAATTAAACTACATTTTTCTAATCTTTCATTCTGCTGAAATTGTGAGATTTTCACATGTGGATATAGAATCTCTCATTGACGTATTTTCAGGTATTGATAATTTTTCTGCTTGCTGTTCTGAATGGACAGATTGAATTAAACTAGCATGTCTTTTAAAATAGTTCAATAAGTAGAACATTTTTTAAAAAGTTTATCTCATTGGATAGATCTGGACTCCACATTTTCTGCTGATAACCAGCATCCAGTGCAAGGTATATGGGTGTAAACCTGTAGTCCTAGTACATGGGAGGCTGAAGCAACAGGATCATGAATCCAAGGCCAGTCTGGACTATGAAGCAAGGATCAGGTTACCCTACCTTGTCTCAAAGCAATGTAACATCTGTTGCTCTTGTGGTTTTTGTTTGCTTAGGTGATATGTTTATCTAATTACTCTTTATCAATAAAAACTCAGGAGTTAGATATTGGGGTAAGAACCTGAATGATCAGAGAAGTGGTGGAGAAATGACCAGTAACCTCCTAACTCTCTACATGAGAAAAGGGCCAAGACCCTCTCTAAGCTCTGCCCTACTACTTGTCTATCTATCCTCAGTCCTCCAAAAACTCTATGTTTAATTTTGGTCAGCTAGTAGCTAACTCTGCCCTCTGATTCAAAGCAAACTTTATTATCAGAATGTGATCAAAATATCACACAACACTTAGGAGCTTGAGGAGGGACACAATTTCACTGAGTAGTCAAGGATGACCTAGAATTTATGGTCCTGAGCACTGTAACTACAGGTTTGTGTCATCACACCCAGATTGCTCTTGTGATTTTAAACTCAATTCCTCAGGCACTACTTAGACACTCCACATAAGATGTGCCAACAAGCCGGGCAGTGGTGGCGCACG
Source organism: Peromyscus eremicus (assembly GCF_949786415.1). Taxonomy (NCBI): domain Eukaryota; kingdom Metazoa; phylum Chordata; class Mammalia; order Rodentia; family Cricetidae; genus Peromyscus; species Peromyscus eremicus. Next base: position 5,601,560 of record NC_081439.1, on the reverse strand, counting down.
TCTTTAATCCCAGCACTTGGGAGGCAGAGCCAGGTGGATCTCTGTGAGTTCGAGACCAGCCTGGGCTACCAAGTGAGTTCCAGGAAAAGGCACAAAGCTACACAGAGAAACCCTGTCTCGAAAAACCAAAAAAAAAAAAAAAAAAAAAAAAAAGATGTGCCAACAAACAGAATAACAAGGAAATGTTCAGATTCACTGTCAGAATTATCTTTAGTGTGTTCAAAGCAGAAACAGACTTTTTTTCATTTGAGAACTTTATGAGGACTGCTTTAGAATCTGATTTCTTTCTGCTTGTTTGTCACGAAGATGGGGACATTGGTTTTGGTGGAGATTTCTCTTCCTTCCTAAATTTAGAAGGCATCTAAGATATGCTGGGTATCAGATACACAGATGAGTCATGGAACCAGCAGGATTCTGGAATTCAATTTAATGAGGAAATTCTAAATTAAACTTCCACTCAAAGAAAGTAAGTGATTGCATTTCTTCAAAAGGAATTTTTACAGCCACTTCTTAATTCTGCATGAACTCACCGACTAGTCAGTTAGATTGACTAGGCCACTTAAATTTTCCTTTACCCTACTGAATTCTAATTTATAGATGTTTCTTTGGTCATTGTCAGCTCCAGAGGATAAGAAAGAAGGTACAAGTCTAATAAAATTCTACTTGGGCAAAATTATCCTAATTAGATTAAGAAGGTGAGAAATGAAGTGAATAAAAATGCTATAGACATTAGCAATAGATTTTCATAGTCTCTGAGCTTGAAACATTTTGGTATTAAAAAGGGTAACCAAAGCTTAAATCAATAACTCAAAGAAAATACCATGGGCTTTTGAAAATGTTCAGAGTTGAAATATTTTGAGATTGTGTTCTAAGAGCCTTGAGGCAAAAGAACAAATTGGTAGATAGAGACTGAAGTTTTCCTGTGAAGTAATAAACACTCCTATCCTAAACTAGTTTAGAAAGAGGCTCATTCATCTGAACTGAATACTATTTTACTGGCTCACTTGTGGGAATTTAGAGATTTTGGTAAACACAGATTAAAATATAAGTTAAGAATAGAATGAATTGGAAGTGCTAACTGGAAAATCATAGAGGAAAATTAGTAAAACTGATAGTTATGATGAGCTTAGGGTTCCCAGACCTTCTGTCTTAGAAATCTACATATACATGGTAAGAAAACTGTATATGTTTAGTTATCTACATAAGCTAATAAATTAGATATAACAGGATCCAGTATTTTCATGCCACAGAAGAGAGACCCAAACATGGAAGTGGAAAATCTAGAATAAAATTGTGGTATTGAATGGAAATTTAAAAAAAAGGAGTATCCATACAATTTACCTATGATTATGTGTATGTGTTTATGTACATGAGCATCCGTGTGAATAATGAAAAATGGAGAAGATATGTGTATGTGTACATGTATGTCTGTATGCACAATACATATTGACATAAGTATTATTAGTACTGTTCATTGAAAAATTCTAGAAGTAATGATGCCCAAGTAGCAATGAGGACTTTAATCATTCAAATGGTGATTTCTAAATAATATTCTCCAGTAAGCAAATGAGGATCAACTGGAAAAAATAGCCGATATCAGAGCATATTCAAAATTGAAGGAGCTCTAAGTGGCCAACTTCGAAGAAATTTGAGCATAAATAATAACCAACCATGGTGCTACATACCTATAATCCCAGTACTCAGAAGGCTGGGACACTAGGACTACAAATTCTTGGGCTCAAAGTTAGACCTTGTCTCTAAAAGAAATTACAAAGTTAAGTAATGATAGTAACATTTTATAAGTCTGTAAATAATAATAATATGCAAATCCACAAATATAAAGTGATAGATGAATAAATGACAAAGGGAAATTTCTTAATTCCTGTGTGATTTTAATTTACAAATATCAACAAAGTTATGGAGATGGGAAAAAAATCACCATTTAGTAATAACAAGCTACTGAAAAGCTACTAAAAGTTACTAGTGAGCAAACTAGTGGGTTAACATTCATTTGATACAGTATACAGACCTAGTCTCAGTACATTTCTGCAATTTGTTAGTTAAAATTGGGACTTTCCATTGTAAAAGTTGTTCAATACCACCACGACTAAGTGATAAAGGAAACTTCACTAATGTCCATTTCAAAATGATGGCATATTGTCAGAACATGGACAAAGCACTGACACGTGGTGAACAATGCCTTGGGGAACCGTGAGAGAGGCTCCAGAAAAAAAAAAAAAAAAAAACGGCAGAGGGTCTTTTACCTCAAGTCCATTTTGTTCTCTGGATTGTTCTTGGACGTGACTTCGTGACTCCTGTACAAACATTTACATTCAATTTATAAGACATGTTTATTCTTGTTGGATGTCAGAACAAAGCTAGAGAAGTCAATCTGGTCAGTGTGCACTGAATCTGGATATGGCCTTCTGTCTTGCTTTCTTGCTTTCCTAGATATTTCTGATCTGTCCTGAGAAAGTTCTGGAAAAGGGCTGCTCTATTACTATTTAGTATGTGCTTACTGATGTTTATTCACGTTTTTCTGATCATGTTTTTCTGAATTCAACTTTCCTTGGATCATTGCTTTCTTTGCTACATTCATGTATAAAAGTACACAGAAACTGAAGTAAGGTTGTCTACAGCATTAGACTGATAATGCACCCCATTCTTTTCAGTCCTCAGATCCCAGGTCCAGCAGACAAGTTCTGCACAGTTTGGCTGAAAAGTTGACACATGGCTCTTTATTTGATATACTAATTCTCATTCAATCCAGGCTCCACATCTTATAGTCTAAACTGATTTTAAAGCTGGCAAGATGGTGTATCTGCCAAGCCTGACAACCTGAGTTTAATCCCTGGGATACACGTGGTGGAAGGAAAGGACTGGCTTTCTACCACAAGATGTCCTCAAACCTCCACACATGCCCAGTGGAAAGTGCATGCCCCTCCCATCATAAATAATTGTAAAAATAATTTTGATATCTAAAATTACCTATACAGCTTTGGGATTAACCTGACTGGGCCAACCAGGAATGAAGAAATGACAGATATACAGACAGAATAGCTGGGATTGGGTGGGCCATGAGTTCTGATGGTGACACATGAGCAGCTTAGAAACTCAAAGCATTTATTTTATATAAAGCTGAAGGAGGAGGCTGGCTTATTATGTACAGATGACAAAAATAGAACACTGGTTAGCTACTCTCAGTAGGAATGTCTTTATAGGGGAGCAGTCTCAGGATACAGTCATTGTGGAGGAAGAAACCATAGTTGATATTTTCTGCATATAGTGACTTTCACTAAAGGTCAACTGTCAACATCTGTCCTCAGACTAGGGAAAGGCTTGTCATTTTCATGGGTCTGAGGCATTGCCATTCTTGACATGGCTGTGTTCATATCGTGAATGTACATTCATATAGCAGTATACTCACTTCTCACAGATGTCTTCATTCATATCGTTTAGAAAGGGAAAACAATCTACTAGGCTTATAACAAAAAGAGACCAAAGTAGTAGTCCTTAACTCTCCTTCCTTCTCTACTTCCCAAAATGTTTGTTTTAGTTGTTTATTTGGCTTGTTGTTGTTGTTTTAAAGAAAGGTCTCACTAGGTAGTAAAGACTGGCCTGGAACCTCTAAAGTCAGCCTGCCAATTGTTAGGGTTATAAGTATAGTTATGCCTAACACCTATATATTTCATAAAATATGTCTATACTTAAAAAGAAATGATTTCTCCTATAAAAGACAAAAAATTGTCACCTCAAAACATGACATGACTGTGGGAGACCAGAATAAGCTGCATCAAAATATCTATCTTTGGCCTGAAGATTATTTTGGGCATACTATTTTGGAAAACTGCAGACAAGCAGACGCTCTGAAAATAGAGATTACTCAAAGGGAAATCTCCATTTATGGGGGTGTCTTCTTGTCTTTCCCAGAAAAAGGATAACTAAATAACTCAGAGATTCTAATAAATGAGGAAAGCACTTGATCAGATCTGTATGATAAAACTTAACCTTCTTTCCTATGCTTTTCTTGGGTGTGTCCTTATTAACTGGATCCCCCAATACACATCTTAAGTTTCAGTTTAAGATAGTATTTAATGGTGAATATATATATATATATATTGAATATATAATATCCAAAATACATAAATTCAAGAGATACTATCTCTCTAACTGATGTGTCATTGGTAAAAAATATTTTCCCATTCTGAATGTGGCTACTTTGTTAAATGGCTGTGCCTTTTCTATGCAGAAGAGTCTCAGTTTCATGAGGTCCCATTACTTAATAGTTAATCTCCTGCCTGCACTAATGGTGTTCTGTTCAGAAAGTCTTTTCCTGTGCAAATGTATTCAAGGCTATTCCTCAATTTCCCATGTGGCAGGTTCAGTGTACCTGGGTTTTATGTTGAAGTCTTTGGTCCACTTGGAGTTCAGTTTTGTGCAAGGTTATAAGTATGTGTTTGGATTCTTCTAACTGCAACCATACAGTTTGACCAGCACTATTTCTGGATGATACTCTTTCTTCCAGTGTATATTTCTGGCCTCTTTATAAAAAATTATGTGTCCAGAGGTATGTGGATTTGTGTCTGGGTCTTCAATTTGATTCCATTGACCAATGTGTCTGTTTTGTGTCAATATCATGCTGCTTTTATTACTATAGCTTTGTAGTACAAATTGAAATAGGGGTTGGTGATACTTCAAGCAATTTCTTTTATTATTCAGGATGGCTCTGGAATTTTTTTGTTTCCATATGAAGCTGAAAAATGTTCTCTCAAAACCTATGAAGAATTGAGTTGGAATTTTGATGAGGACTGCATTGAATCTATATGATGCTTTTGGTAGGATGGCTATTTTTACTATGTTAATCCTACTGATCCATGAGCATGGTAGATTGTTCCATCTTCTGATATCTTCTTCAATTTCTTTCTTCAATGACTTGAAGGTTTTATCAAACAAGTCTTTCACATGCTTGATCCGAGATACTCCAAGACAGTTTATATTATTTGAGGCTATTGTAAAAGGTGTTGTTTCCCTGATTTTTTTCTCAGTCAATTTGTCATTTGTATATAGGAAGGCTACTGATTTTTGTGGGTTAATTTTGTATCCAGATATTTTTCTGAAGGTATTTATCTATTGTAGGAGTTTCCTGGTAGAATTTTTTATGTTCACTTATGTATACTATCATATCATCTGCAAATACAGATATTTTGACTTCTTCCTTTCCAATTTGTATTCCTTAACCTCCTTCAGTTATCTTACTCCTCTAGCTAACACTTCAAGTACTATATTGGATAAGTATGGAAAGAATGGACAACCTTGTCTTGTCCTTGACTTTAGCAAATTGCTTTGATTTTCTTTCCATTTAAGTCAGTGTTGGCTATGGGCTTGCAGTAAACTTCATAGCTTCATTATGCTGAGGTATGTCTCTATATCCCTAATCTCTCTGGGACTTTTATCATGAAGGGATGTCATATTTTGTTAAAGGCCTTTTCTGCATCTAATAAGATGATCATGTGGGTTTTTTTTTGTCTTTCAGTTTATTTATATGGAGGATTACATTTTTTGATTTATAGATGCTAAACCATCCTTTTGTCTCTGGGATGAAGCCTACTTGATCATGGTGAATGATATTATTGATGTGTTCTTAGATTTCATTTGAAAGTATTTTATTGAGTATTTTTTCATGTGTGTTTAAAAGGAAAATTGGTCCATAATTCTCTTTCTTTGTTGGGTCTTTATGTGATTTGGGTATCAGAGTGACTGTGGCCTTGTCAAATGAATTGGGCAATGTTCCTTCTGATTTTATTTTGTGGAATAATTTGAGGAATATTGGCTCTTCTTTAAGAGAATAATAGAATTTTGTGCTGAAACCATTTGGTCTTGGGCTTTTATTGGTTGGGAGACTTTTGGTGACTATTTCTATTTCACCAGGGGTTATATGTCTCTTTAAATTGCTTAAATCTGATCTTTGTTTAATTTTGGTTAGTGCTTTGTATCAAGAAAATTTTCCATATCTTTTAGATTTTCCAATTTGTTGGAGTACAGGTTTTTACATTATGTCCTTATTCTCTGGATTTCCTCAATGACTCATGTTATGCCCCCCTGTTCATTTCTGATTTTGTTAATTTGTACCTTCTCTTTCCACTCTTTAATTAATTTGGATAAGGGTTTGTCAAATTTACTGGTTTCTCAAAGAACCAATTATTTGTTTCATTGATTCTTTGTATTAGTTTTTTATTTGTTCATTTGTTTGCTTCTATTTTTATTGATTTTTATCCCTGAATTTGATTTTTTTTGCCTTATACTCATTTTTATATGATTTCTTCTTTTTGCCCTAGAGCTTTCAGGTGTACTGTTAAGTTGCTAGTATGAGATCTTTCCATTTCTTTTTCTTTTATATAGGCACTTAGTGCTATGAACTTGCCTCTTTGAACAGCTTTCATTGTGTCCCATTAGGCTGGGTATGCTGTGTACTCATTTTATTCAACTCAAGAAAGCCTTTCTTTTTTTCCTTAATTTCTGTTTTGACCCATTTTTCACTTGGTAGAGAGTTGTTCATTTTCTGTGAGTTTGTAATCTTTTTTTTGTATCTTTTGTTGATGATATTCAGTTTGATCTGTGGTCACCAGATAGAATGCAGGGTGTTATTACATTTTTCCTATATCTTTTGAGACTTGCTTTGTGTTTTAGTATGTCGTCAATTTTGAAGAAAGTTTTGTGAGGCACTGAGAAGGTTTATTCTTTTGTGTTTGGGTGAAAAGTTCAGTAATTATGTTAGGATCATTCAGTGTATAACTTCAATTAGCTCCATCATTTCGTTGTTTAATTTCTGTCTAGATGACCTGTCTATTGGCTACAGTGGGGTATTGATGGCTCCCACTATCAGTGTGTGAAGATCAATATGTGATTTATGATATAGAAGTATTTACTTTACAAACTTAGGTGCCCTTGTTTTTGGGGCACAGATGTTAAGAACTACAATGTCCTCTTGGTGGATTTTTCCTTTGATGAGTATGTATTGTCCTTCCCTAACACTTCTGACTAGTTTCGGTTTGAAATCTAATATTAAAATGGCCACACCAGTTTGCTTCTAAGGTCCATTTGCTTGGAATATATTTTTCCAACCCTTTACCCTGAGATAATATCTGTCTTTGATGTTGAGGTATATTTCTTGTATGCAGCAGAAGGATAGATTCTGTTTTCCCATCCATGCTGTTAGTCTGTGTCATTTTAAAGGGGAATTGAGACCATTAATGTTGAGAGATATCAATAATGAATAATTGTCAGTTCCTATTATTTGGAGGAGCAGGAGGAAAAAATGAAAGTCTGCAGCTAGCCTACACACTTTCCTGGCTGGAGTGGCATATATGTTCTCTGAGAAATATTTAAATATTGAACTGAAAATTTTGGAAGTCTTGCTGGAAGATGAGTGTGAAAATGCATTATATAGACAAATTCCTAGTATCACAGTGTTAAGGGATCCCCAACATATTTATGGACTTTACCTACTGGAATTCCACCATGCCCTCAAAGTGAAAAATCTAAGAAAAACCCTTGTCTGGCTTTCTCATGGCAAGTATAATCATTTAAAAATCTTTCTTATAATAAATGTCTAACCCTTAAGGTGAAGGAAACTCTGCCAAAGCCTAATCTTCCTTTGTACTTCTTACTCCAGGCACCTCTAGGCTTTCATTCTCATGTACATACATACATCATACATACATGCATATGGATGAACGAAGGGAGGAAGAGACGGAGGAACATAGATAATGGGGATGAGGCTTTCAGGGGGGAAAAAAGGGAGATACCACTGTGGCAAGGGGGCAGCTATAACTAACTGAAGAAATGTTTTTGAAGTCTACCTCATTGAAACTTGAGTCATGAAAAGATTACAATTAAATTTAAGAGTTAAGAGAGCTCCGTGCATTTCCTCTTTGCACCACAGAGAATGTACCACTAAAGCTATTTAGTTCAGTCCTTGTTGTTTGAGTCATGCTAAAATGAAAGGGGTCAAATTCACAATTTGAAAAGACAGACCAAGAATCAAAAATAGACCAAGATATGGCACAGATGCTTAGAATCATTGCACTGGGATTTGAAAATACACATGCAGGATTATCATAGTAAGGAAAGATGTACACAGCATATATTAACAGATGGGTAATGTATTCAGAGAGAAGAAAATTCAATGACTCAAAAGAAATGCTGGAAATCAAAACTGCTGTGACAGAAATGAAGGATACCTTTAGTGGAGTTATAAGCAAATTTGCTTGGGCCAAGAAAAAAAAATCAGTGAGATTTAAACTGGGCAAACAGAGACATCTCAAACTGAAAAGGGGGTAGAAGTAAACTCAGACTATCCAGCATCTATTGTACAATATTAAAAGAGACTATACATGTGTAATTAGAATACTTGAAAAAAGAAAGAAAAAGAAAAGGACATAAGAGTGTTTGAAATATGAGCTGAGAACATTCAAAAATGACAGAAAGCAAATAACAGATCCAAAAGTCTCAGTGAACACCAAAGGAAAAATTATAAAATCCAAAACAAACAGCCTTTCATATCTGGGCATATAAAATGCAAAACCAAATAATAATAAAGAGACAATATTGAGAAAATTCATAGGAAACAAAATAATTTTCAAAGAAGAACAGGAATTGTAGGGGACTTCATACCACAATCCATTCTGGCAAGAAAATAATAGCATGAGCCAGCTAAGATGAAACATTTCTGAAATCCCAGCACTTGAGTGGCTAAGCAGGAGGATCACAAGTTTGAGGCTAGTACATATACAACAAGCTCTGTGACTATCTTAAAAACATACTGACATCCTGTTTCAAAGTAAACAAACACTAAACAAAAGCCTTATAGATTAAGAGGAAGAAATAAAATTGCTTTAGCCTATAATCTAAGTGGCATACACCAGAGAACCTCTAAAAATAATAAACAAAAAATCGCCTGGAATAATTAAATAAATATAAAAATACTACATATCACAAAATAAGAGATCTGTATCTGCTTTTCTGAATTAGAAATGAAAAGCTGAAATTTGAAATAAAAATAACAGTACCATTTAAAAATACAACCAAATAATAAAAAGGTATGTGTGGTAGTTTGGGTAAGAATGGCCCCCATAGACCAAGGACACTGTAGGAATGCTCACACTATCAACTAACCTGGGCTTAGGGGCTCACAGACACTGAATGGAAAACCAAGGAGCCTACATGGCACTGACCTAGGCACTCTGCATATATATTCCAATTGTGTAGCTTGGTCTTCTTGTGGGACTCCCACAGGGCCTGTCTCTCACTCTTTTACTGGCTTTTGAGACCCTACTCTTCATACTCATATTCGGTTGCCTTGCCCAGCCTTAATACATGGGGAGGCACCTAGTCATATTGCAACTTGATATGCCCTGTTTTATTGATACTGCTAGTCTGTCTAAAACTTATCTCTTTTTGTAAACGCAAAAAAATCTTTTGAGCTCTGGGGAATTGACTTGGATACACTTTGAACAGGTCAGTTGCACTCCAGGTAAGTACTGTCAATCAACAGCCTAAGTTTCCTGACCTACTGTCTGTTCCTGAGGGTGGAATCTCCTCCATCTTCCCCTGGTCTTGGGAATCCCCTCCCTTAATTACCAAGACCTACAAAAAGTTTCCCCACTAAACTTCTTAACTTTATCTTCTGCTCTGCAAGCATCCTGGACAGATTCAAAATGGCTAGTCCCAAGTGGTCCAACTTCATAGACTGCTTCAACTAGACCTGAACTTTCCTCGCTCTGGATGGTCCCACAGAGCCTGGACAGCAATGAAAAAGCCAGCTATAATGGGACTTGGCCAGCACCCCAGGTTTCTGAGTTCCCCCAAAGAAGCTAAGGCCCCCAGAAAGCAGGAAGCAGTCTAGAGAACACGGTATCCCCATTACCACCTCATGAGCTATTCCTTCCTATTTCCTCACCTTTTTATAATAAACAAAAGGGAGGAATGTCAGCATTCAGGCATTTACACATTTAAGTCTCAGGGACCTAGCAGGACATTCATCAGCAGTAGCCAAGATAGGACACTGTAGCTATTGCAACCACCAAGTAGAGCACTATCCCTATGTGCATGCACCATATCCACTTACAAAAGGCAAGCCCTTCTTACCCCTCTCTCTCTTTCCTTCTGCTCTCCCTCAGAAGCCGCCTCTGTATCACCCCCAACAAACCTCCCTCATGAGCTCTGTTGCATGGTGTGAGTTTGTGCTGCCCTTTGGCTCCAACTCACCAAGGTTGCCCTCTGCCCTTAAACTATTACAGATATTCATGGGAGACCAGCCATTTTCTGGATGGAGACAGAAAAGAAGGGGACTGGGGTATGGGAGGGGACAATGGGGTCTGGGGAGGCAGTGGTCAGGATGTAAAATAAATGGATGAATAAAAAAATAAGAATACTATAAAAATAGTCCTATATAGGCTCATATGTTTGAATACTTAGTCATCAGGAAATGGCAGTGCTCTGTAGGGATTAGGATGTGTGACTGTGAAGGAAGTGTGTCATTGGGGATGGGAGGAGGAAAGACTATAAGGTTTCAAAAGTCCACACCAGGCCCTATGTTTCTCTCACTCTTTCTGCTAATGTAGATGTAGAATTCTTAGCAATTTCTCCAGTACCATGTCTGGTTGTGTGTTGCCATCCTCCCTACCATGATGACAATGAATTAACCTCTAAAACTGCAAGTAAGTCCCAATTAAATGCTTTCCATGGTCAATATGTCTCTTCACAGCAGTGGAACACTGACTATGACAATATATAGATACATATTAGAAAAACTATATGATAATGATAAAAGAAAAATTTAAATTTAAGCAAATATAGAGATGTTCTATAGGGAATAAAAGTTTCAGTTTTGCTAGGATGTGAATTCTTCTCAATTTGATCTATAAATACAATTACCCCAAATAAGATCCCATCAAGTGGAACTGGCCTGTAAAAAGTGACCATGTAGCTCTTCAAGAATAGTAATAATTCTCTCACAAATTGACTTATTGATATTTTGGCAAAAGATATATTTTCTGGACATTTCGAATGTGGGTTTATAGGTATTAAATGATAACTCCATTATAACATTCCATTTTCCCATGTCATTGTATCCCTTCTCTTGAATTACATTAAGGAATATTTGGCATTTCCAATTTATTCACAATGGGCCATCTTTTGATCTATTTGTCTGAAAATCAACAAAAGATACCATTTAAGAGCTATGTAACTCTCTAGTCTGTAACACATATAGTATTTCTGCTCATTGAAACTGTTTTAATAAATTCTGTACGATCTGGCTTTCTGTTCATCATCCTATACCATTAATATTCATATATATGTTTCCTAGACTTGCATATTTGAATTAGAAAGCTCAAGCAGTTCTTCTGGAGTAGTATACCTCTGTAGCTAGATTTTTCCTTCCTGGCCCACAGTCAGGACAAATCTCTGTCTACCGCCAGTCCTACAGCTGCTCAGACCCAACCAAGTAAACACAGAGACTTATATTGCTTACAAACTGTATGGCCATGGCAGGCTTCTTGCTAACTGTTCTTATATCTTAAATTAATCCATTTCTATAAATCTATACCTTGCCACATGGCTCATGGCTTACCGGCATCTTCACATACTGCTTGTCATGGCGGCGGATGGCAGTGTCTTCTTCCACCTTTCAGTTCTTTCTATTCTCCTCTCTGTTAGTCCTGCCTATACTTCCTGCCTGGCCACTGGCCAATCAGTGTTTTATTTATTGACCAATCAGAGCAATTTGACATACAGACCATGCCACAACATACCTCCTCCTTGGTCATAATTTGTAACAAAAGCTCTAGGAGCTTACTGGGATTTGAATCTACTGATAGGTTGATAAATAAATGAATGGTGGAGGAGGGTCTTGAGAAGACTAATCATGGTTTTGCATGACAGCTACCTCAGTTATGCTTCCTCAATCAATGCAGGGTCTATTCACCACAGAGAAATACAATTGTAAGTGAAGAGGTTGCTTTCCATAGAAATGAACAGATCGCTGAATAAAGAAGATTCATCAGAATTTAGGAGTTTGGTATTCTAGCCTCAACAGGGTCTTACAGTTCATCTGCATCCCTTTAGAAGATCCAAATCAATGCCCACACTGAAAGAAGACACCTTGAGGATAAAAACTCAGCTTGAATTATAAATTCAGCCAATCATAAGGTGTGATCACATATTTGATTTTAAGCATTTTTAGCTCAGCAGCTAAAGGAGATAGGCTTTTCTTTAGAGCATACCTAAAAACTCCTGGGTCATTTCTGGAGAGCTTGAGCTGGGAAATCAAGTCCCTGTGCTCTTCCCTTTCTTCCACCACTTCGTTTAGCAACATTAAAAACAATCAAGCCTGCTATTGCATCCCATAGTATTCCATATACCTTCAAGTCACTTCGCACTTGGTTTTTCAAAATGGTTAATTAAGAATAGCTAATATTTTGCATGCTTATAAAAAGTTCATCCTCTTTGTACTACTAGACAAATTATTAGCATCTTTAAATATAATCAGATTAACAAAACAATTCCAGACTGCTACAACAAATACAGAAAATTCATCCTAAAAATTCCATTTTTCTCAAATCAGTCTTAGTACCCCAATATGTTTTGGTTGAGATTATCCAGAGAACTAGAACAGTAAAAGCTAAAACAAATGAGAAAATGAAAAGAGATGAAAGAACAGTGGAGGGGAAGTAAGGGTAAGTCAGGCAGAAGGAAGAAAAGGAAGAGAGGGATGAAATTAATTACTATAGGTACTGGCTCAAGAAATTATGGAAGCTGAGAGGCTTCATATGTTGCCATCTGTAAGGACAAGAACCAGTCAGGAAGGCAGTGCTATCATCCAGTCAAACTTGGAAGAACTGAGAACTGAGGAAGCCAATGGAATATCTCAAAGAGCAAATCAGAAGTGGGACTGTGGCATTGAAGTAAGTCCTTGGAATCTGAAAACGCAATAATCAGAATCTTCACAACACAGTAGCAGATCTGCTAACTGAAGAAAAAAGAGCAGAGGCTAGGGGGAAAGCTCAGTAGGAAAGCATATGTTCAACATGTACAAGACCCTGAGTTCAGTTCTCTAGAGAGAAAAGAGAGAGATGAAGGGAGAAGAGAGGGATGATGGAGGAGAATATAAATCACTTCTCTGCTCTTTGTTACATTTAGATCCTTAACAGATGGTGATGAGAGCAATCTTTTCTACTCAGTCTACCAATTCAAGAATAACCTTTTCCAAAAATAAACTCATAGATGTACCCAGAAATAATGGTTTGCTAGCAGCATTGGCATCCATTAACACAGTCAAGTTAGCACATAAAATTAACTGCCACAATACTACATAATACATATAATACTGTATAATGGGGCTGAAAATGCTATGGAGACAGCATAAGTATTGTTGGTTTCCAGGAGGTATGATTGGCTAAGAGATGAATAAGTGGTATATAGAGTACATTTTGATTAGTATAACTCTTCTGTGTGATATAAAATAATGGGTATATAGCTTTTTATACTTGTCAAAACCCTTAGAAATTTAAAGCACAAAGGCTAAGCACTAGCATACAAAACTATTTTAAAGTTATTTAAGGGCCTGGAGAGATGACTCAGCACTTAAGAGCACTGGTTGCTCTTGGAGAGTACCTGGATTTGTTTCCCAGAACCTACATGGGTACTAACAATTTTCTGTAACTCCAGTTCTAGGGAATTCAATGCCATCTTTTGGCCTCTGTGGGCACTGGACACACTGTGTAGTACAGAGAAATATGCAGGCAAAACACACATACAATAAAATAAAATAAATCTTTAAAAATTATTTAGAAGTCTACCAGGTGGTGGTGGTGCACACGTTTAATCCCAGCACTTGGGAAGCAGAGGCAGGAGGATCTTAGTTAGTTCAAGTCCAGCCTAGTCTACAGAGTGAGTTCCAGGACATCCAGGGTAGTCACAGAGAGAAACTCTGTCTCAAAGAGCAAAAACAAAAACAAAAAAAAATATTTAGAAGTCAAGAAATGCTGAATATGACAAAAAATTTAACTGTGTTACAAATATATTACAGAATCCCATTGAAAGTGGTAAGAGATAAAGTTTTAGACCTACAACAGCTTGGAAATGAATGGAGTCTGTAAAGAAAAATACACAAACCTTGTGCTTTATTTGATAACGTTATCCCATTGAGAGAGGAGTTGATAATTTTGATCTTGCTATATTTATATCTTAGATACCTGCGTATGCATGTTTATTGCTGCTCTATTTACAATAGCAAAGAAATGTAACAAACCTAGAAATCTATCAACTAAAGAATGGACAATAAAAACATGTTACATAAACACAATGAAATTTCACTCAAAACTAAAGAAAAATAAAATGATGAAATTTGCAGGAAAATGGATAGAAATGGAAAATATTATACTGAATGAGGCAACCAGAGCTCAGAAAAACAAATACTAATACTATGTCTTCTCTTTCACATGTGTATTATATCCTCTACTTCTGAAACATGTGTATCCAGATAGAAATAATTGTGGGGAAAGTCCAAGAAGTTGAAAGGGAAGAAAGATGCTCTAAGGCAGCAGTTCTCAATCCATACATTGTGACCCCTTTAGCAAACTTCTATCTCCAAAACTGTTTACATTACAGTTCATAACAGTAGCAAAATTATAGTTATGAAGTAGCAACAAAAGATTTTATGGTTGGGGGTCACCACAACATGAAAAAGTATATTAAAAGGTTGTAGCATCAGGTTGAGAACCACTGCATTAAGGGATGGGGGCAGGGAATACAATAGTGTTATGAGATGGATTCTTGGGAGAGAAAGGGTACAGGTGAGGAAGAAGTAAGGAAGATGATGGGGGAGTTGTGGGAGGAAAGCCACAAAAATGAAATAAATGTGATAATTTCATATGGAATCCTGTTGCATTGAAAGATAATTTAAAACAAAATATTTAACAAAATAAAAATACCTGACTAGTACTCTTCTAAACTACCCAAACAATCAAAGACAATCTCAGGAACTGTCACAGCCAAAAAGTGTTTAAGGGAAGGAAACATGCTGACTAATGTGTGGTGGTGAAATGGATTAATGTAACAGAAAATAGATAAAAATGGAGGAGGAAGCATGTTGGCTCATGTCTATAAACCTAGTACTTGGCAGGCAGAGGCACAAGGATTATTATAAGTTTGAGGCCAGGTTGGGGCTACATAGTAAAATACTGTCTCAGAAAACAAAAAAAAAGGAGGAAAACAAAAATAACATGGACTAATATATCAATATTAGCTAATTAATTTAGATGAATGGAACATACTTACCTAAGATTTTAATAAAAGAGAAAATGGCATGTTATATATGATCATGCTCATCCTCTTTAAAACTTCTCTATAAATCTAAAGTTATTAGAAAATAAAAGGTCTGCCTTCTAAAAGGCCAATTTATTAAATGGTCATATTGACACTGATGTGCTTGGCTACTTATTACTATCCTCATGGAGATAAACACATGTTATGGGGATAGAACTGATATCTATGCCAGTCAACACTACTTCTTTGTACTTAAAGAATGTTTGATTCACTGTTGTGGTATCCACAGAGCATTCCCATAGAATGTATCTGCTAGGGAAATGCAAAGTAACTGAAGTAATATCTTGCACATAGAGTCCCTGACCTTCACAGGAACTTATTCATCTTAGAAGCAAACAACTGAATTTACACACAGTATAAAAGAATAATAAGGGTTTAATTACAATGTCATCTGGGAAAGAATGCCTTGTAACTCTCAACACATGGTTGTTGTAGAGTATTATTTTAAGATGTGCTACATTTGTTTATACTGTGGAATATTTGTTTAATGATGTAAAGATGTGTTGCATTCTTTTATGTTGCATTGCTTAACTCTGTAAAGCTGTGTTACTTTGCCTGTCTAAAACACCTGATTGATCTAACAAAGAGCTGAATGGCCAATAGCAAGGCAAAAGAAAGGATAGACAGGGCTGGAAGGCACAGAGATTGAGGATTGAGAAAGAGGAGGAGAGGAAGGCTCCAGGGGCTAGCCACTCAGCTACATGGAAAGCCATGGAGAAAGAAGTAAAAAAAAAAGAAAAAGAAGTACACAGAAATAGAGAAAGATAAAAGCCTAGAGGCTAAAGATAGATGGAATAATTTAAGCTAAGAAAAGCTGACTGGAAACAAACCAAGCCAAAGCCAGGCATTCTTAAATAAGAATAAGTCGCCATGTGTGTATTTATTTGGGAGCTGGGTGGCAGGCCTCCCAAAAAGCCAACAGAGTAAAAAATAACCAGCTATACGTTGTGCTTTATTTTTCTCCATAATAACAACATGAGAGCCCAGTCAAGAAGGGGGTGTATAGTATTCCATTTTTACTTCAGTTACTGATTTTTGCTGTTCTAGCAACTGAGAGAAATTTTGGTACCAGAAAACATTGGGAGCTGTGACTATTTTTATCTGGCCAATTGAGACTTCTTTTTTTATTTTATAATTTAATTTAATTTTACATATCAGCCACGGATTCCCTTGTTCTCACCCCTTCCCCCCCCCCCCCCCGCCTTCCCCCCAGTCCCCCCCCCCCCCCCCGTTTCCATCTCCTCCAGGGCAAAGACTCCCCTGAGGATTGAGTTCAACCTGGTAGATTCAGTCCAGGCAGGTCCAGTCTCCTCCTCCCAGGCTGAGCCAAGTGTCCCTGTATAAACCCCAGGTTTCAAACAGCCAACTCATGCACTGAGTACAGGACCTGGTCCCACTGCCTGGATGCCTCCCAAACAGAAGGCAACCTTTATAGTGCGGTTCGTCCATTGGTTTGGGTCGAGAGCCAATTGAGACTTCTTATGCCATTAAACAAACATCCTATAAGCTATCACTGTCCTGGGTAGATCATCTATTGTGATTATTGGAGAGAAATTGAATTGTTTCTACATTCTAAAGACAAGACATATTACGTTGAAAGCTGAGTTTTTTCTACGGCACATCTTAGTTAGTCTACACTTGACGAACTGATCCAAGATTACCTGCATTACTGTAATAAAGACAAGATATCAAAGACTCAAATCTTTTAGGAATTAATTTTGTTATATTCTCCAGTAAAGCTTGCCACCTTTTGTCCACCAAAAATGGGCATATGTTGTAGTGGGTAGCCATTCCAGCTTTGATCTAGAAGTTCCAACCCCCATTGAGACTTCCGCAACTGTCACGCCTTTGTGGGCGGGGCCAAGGGAGGCGCCTGGAGACCCGAGATCTGGATGGGCTGCACTCTCTCTGTTCCAGGACCCTGGATGGTGGAGGTAGGCCAAGCAGAGCTCCAGAGAACACCGCTGGACCGCGATACACCTTCCCCAGACCCCGCGACCTACCTATCCCTTAATTTGTAAGTTACGCCATTAAATAAATCTCCTTTTAACTACGTGGAGTGGCCTTAATAATTTCACCAATAATATGTGATATGTGGTGGAGGAAGACAGCTATGCTCACCAAATTAGCCCTCTTATTATTTATTTTGCTCATTGCTGAGACAAAATACCTGACAAAAGCAAGTGAGAGAAGGAAGGGCTTATTTTGATTCATAGTTCAATGATAAAATCAATCATGATGGGGATGGCATGACAGCAGGGGCTTGAGGCAGCTGGTGACACTGAATTAACATTTAGGAAGTAGAAAGCAATGAATGCTGGTACAAGGTGGTACACTGCTTTCTCTTTTTATGCAATCTGGGGCTCCCACCTACAGAATGATGAGTCTTCCCACCTCACTTAACCTAATCTAGAAACTGCCTCACCAACATGCCTAGGGTTTTATCTCCTAGGTGGTTTTAGGTCCTGTCAAATTGACAATATTAAGTATCACAGCCCTCATGACAAGGTAGCTATAGCAAGCTCTAACACAGCTACATTTTGTACAACTAATCCCTTTCTCCATACTGTGTTAGATGAATTCTGCCACTGACTAGTGTTTTGCACTTTGTATGACAGTATGATGGGATTTTATTATTTAGCCATGATGTAGAAGTTAATGGGACTGCATGCATTCCTCTGTTAAGAGAATGAAATTTTCACCTTGATGAAATACAAGAGTAGATGTTGTAAAATGAATGGAAAGTGCTGCATGAGATTTCTTCTGTTTGATTCATTTTTGGACCCATTTTCCACCATTATCTAATACGTTTTCATTCACTGCTATTGTAAATCTCACGCACAACAAAAGTTTCAAAATTGAGTCTTTTCTATCAAAAGCTGACCACTTTTGTTTTCAAGCCTGCAGTCATGATACCTAGTCTTATGTTCCTGCATAAATATAAACCCTTCTATAATTGGCCTTTTTCAAGGGCACCTTTTCTACTTCCTGTGGAAGATTAGCCTGATTTTAGAAAGATTTAATAAAACTTGCATGTGTATGTGCATTAAATGTTTAGATATTGTGTCTATGTACCATCATAGATTTTAGATAAGCAGATTGGAAGTACTACATATTAACTAGCCCTAACAGAAATTTATCTTAATTTCCCGAGGACATATTTTAAGAAGTTGAAATGATGGCTCAAACACAGTGAATAGTTTTAAATATTTTAATACATATTTCTGTTTTCCCTACAGTAAACTTGTGACAACTTATACTGATTTATACAGAACTACATGGGGCAACTCAGTCACTGAACTTCAGTTACAGCTGGATATTAATATTTTATGCCTGTAAATTTATGTATAAACTATTTTATTATTGGTTTCATTTGCATTTCTTTTATTTCTTGGACTAAACACATTCATACTTCCATTTATATGTTTAAAATAAATTATCTATTGTATCTTTTATCTTTGTATCTACTTGAGATATAACTTTTATCAATTATTATATTAAAATATTTGCCCCTTGACAATATTTATTTTTGATGATGAGGGAAAAGGAGCAAAAACTAAGAAAATAGCACAATGAATTATTTTTATTCTAGGTTTCTTAAAAGACTATGAGATATTTTCCAGTTAATTTTAAGGCAAATTTCATTCTCTTTTTGAAAAATATACAAGGTTTATCATTAACGTCATCACTGTGAATGTATGACTAAGTTAGTAATAAGCAAAAAATTTCTTTCGAAGTGCATATCAAAACTTACAACACAGTGTTATTTAAATGTTAGGTCTGAGATGCAGTACTTTTTTCATAAGAATCACTATTGCTTTCAATTTCTTTTCCCCAGGCTACACAAGCCTTTGTTTTTTATAAAGAGAAAAGAAATCTAAGCTACCGATAATAAAAAAGACCATTCCTTGCTAAAAACAAATTTTCAATCATGTATGATGGAAAGTAGATATAGGCAAAGCCACAAAGTAATAGCCTATTTACATATTATTTCCATAAAGTTTCTTTCCCCATAGGATATGCCTTAAAAAAAAGTAGTTCCACTAACCAACTACATAGGAAATTTGAAGCATATATAACTCATTTCCCCCTTTAAAGCAATAATGCACACTAACACATCTTTGTTCAGTTTCATTAGAGCAGAGTATTAACTTCCAGAATATTATAGACAATTGAAAATGAGTTTATGCTGCTCCCTGAATTCAAATGACATTCTGGAATTACAGTTTCTTCTTGAAGTAGCAACTTCCTATTGTCTTGATGTCTCAATCAACAACATTTCCAAATCATTCCATATCTATCTTTTATCACCACTATTACCTACAATCTTAATCCAAAGTTTCCTTCAATCTGCCTTGAGCTATTGTAGTAGATGTCTCAAGTAATTCCACTATAAGACATGCTTTTTGTCAACTCATTCTACAGCAAATTCTAAGACCTCCTTTCTATAAGGCGCAGCTGACCATCCTCAAGAACCTTAACAGGACCTATCAACAGTTTAACAGTATTTATGAAACAATCCAATCTCCTTGTCATGATGTATAGTATCTTTTTTATCACCTAGCTCATAAAAGCTTTCTCAGCTTTGTCTTTCCTTTCACACCATTTGCTAGCCAAATAAAAACTGAAACAGCGGTCAGCACTCTTTCATAAAAAGCTAGCATAGCATATGGCACATAGTAGGTTCTAAATACATTGTTAGTTTGTAGATAAGGAGACACAGATATTAGAGAAGAAACTGTATTCTATAAAAGACGCTTGCTTATTGAGAACGTAGTGTAAGTTGTGGCTTCTGCCTCGGGTTGCTTATATAAAACTAATTAGGTAGAAATGGCATATGCATATAAAATAAAAAGCAAGTACACAAGTTAGGGTCCCAGCTGAAAACAGATGGCACACTCCAATTAAGATAATTTGAGGAGCTTTGATTTACAAAGGATCTAATAACAAAGGTTTGTGCAGTGTGTAGGGAAACTAGGAAGAACAATTCAGTTATCTATCTGTACATTTCAGAGACTTCTAGCTGTTTCTACAACTACACTTGAGATGAGGAAATTAAGAGAAATTATTGGAACCTTAAAGGAAAAGAAAATCATATAAAAACTTGAAAGGAAATGTAACCTTTATATTAGGAAAACAGTGAACCCAAGGTGACCCCCTAAAGGAAGTTTCAGAGGAAGAAATTCTCTCTCAGTCACTCTCTGTTCTTTCACTCTACTGCCAAATCTATCCGTTGGTCAGACCCATTTGATTAAAGAGCACTCTGGAGTGCTGCCAGGCATATAAAACAGATTTTTGGAGTACACAACAATGTAGATGCTATGATTTATATATGGTTTGTCATCTCCAAAACTCATGTCCCTATTAGGAGTTGTAGCCGGAGTTTTCCTGTGTCCTGCCTGGCCCACAGTCAGGACAAATCTTTCCCACTCGCATCCCCCAAGTTAACACACAGAAGCTTATATTAATTAAAACTGCTCAGCCATTAGCTCAGGCTAAGTATTGACTAGCTCTTACACTTAAACTCAGCACATTTCTGTTAATCTATATGTCGTCATGTGTTCCACGGCTTTACCTGTGTGCCATTACATGCTGCTCCCTGGACAGCAGGCTGGCATCCCCTGACGCTGCTCTTCCTCTTCCCAGAATTCTCTTTGTCTGTTTATCTCACCTATACTTCTTGCCTGGCTACTGGCCAATCAGCATTTTATTAAACCAGTGTACAAAAGCATTATCCCACAGCAAGGAGTCTCTATACAGTCCCTAAACATAGTCTCTATTATGAGATTTAAAGAAGTGGGACCAGGTGAGACTTTAAGAGGTAATGAGGGATCTGCCTTCATAGATTCATTCATTCATGTGATTAATAGATTTGTGGATTACCAGATTGATGCATTATCAAGATAATATATACTAACTTCTATAAACGTCACTTTGGGCCATCTCTTGCCATGTGACACTGACACTATGTGCTGCCTCAGGACTTTGTCAGCACCAGATGTGACCCTTTGACATTGGGTCTGCTGAACCATGAACCAGCCTCTTTTCTTTTTATTTACCCAGTCTGTGGTATTGTGTTAACAAAAGAAAACGAACTAAGAAAGTTAAAAAAGGGAGAGAATAGAAACAACTAGCACAGAAGGTCTTTTAACTTTTCTAAACCATCAATGAGCCAAAAAAGAAGTGAATAATTTTTGAAGAGCCTAGCATCTTAAAACTCTCAGGTCGTACTCCATCACTAAGGGAAGTCACAGCAGGAACTCAAGGTAGGAGTCTAGAAACAGAAGTTGAAGGAGAATCCATGGAGGCCTGCTGTTCACTGGCTTGTTCCT
Organism: Peromyscus eremicus; assembly: GCF_949786415.1. Taxonomy (NCBI): domain Eukaryota; kingdom Metazoa; phylum Chordata; class Mammalia; order Rodentia; family Cricetidae; genus Peromyscus; species Peromyscus eremicus. The sequence goes on along the minus strand of NC_081439.1, from coordinate 5,579,841 downwards.
TATGGCTTGCCCAGCCTGCTTTCTAAGACATCTCAGGACCACCTGCCCAGGGATGTCATCCCCCTATGGGCTGGACCCAGCCACATCATGTGTCAATCAAGAAAATGCACCACAGACTTACAATCTGATTGAGCTAATTCCTCAGCTGAGATTCTTTCTACCCAGATGACACTGGATTGTGTCAAGCTGACAAAGCAAACAAATAAACAACACCAGGACACTGTACACATAAATACTAAATGAATGATCAAGAAAACAGAAGGACTTTAAGGGAGTAAATGCGTTGGTTCAGTACTGATATGGAAAATTATGAAACTGGCCTCAAAACATCTGTTCCTCAATTGCTGTCATATGATCCACCATGACTTTCTTCGACAGAGATTGTAGTAAGGATCAAAAGGAACATGTATAGTTGCTGCAACTCATGAGCAAGTCCACAGGGATGGCCGCCATGCATAATTCCATAGGAATTCTCAAGTTCCTTTCCCTAGAACACTTCCTAGAAATACTGTAAATGCTGAACATCCATTTTCTAAGTCTGTTTTTTTCCAAGAATGGCCATTTTTAAAATAAATTTATAGAAAACACTAGATTAGGGGGCATTTATTTTCCATTGCCGGTAAGTAGGGCACAAGCAGATGGGGAAGTCATCTTGAGATGAGGATGCAAATCTCTAACACACATGAGTATGGCAATGTAGAAATGTAGATCATTAAACTGTTATTGTTTACCGAACACTTGTTGAGTTGTTACTGAACACTAAGGTGGCCAATTCTGGATTGTCTCCTGTCAGATTTCTGGTTATGTGAAAATGTAAAACATGGCCATCAGCTACGTTCTGTGCTGGCTGCTCTATCCTGCTAGACCCAGGTAAGAACAGTGCTCCATTATCTAACTCCCTTGCTTTTGCTTTCTATGGGCTTCGGATTTTCATAAGAACCAAATTTAAGTGAATTTGAATTCATAAAGCTTTTGTAATATTCTGGAGGATCCTTAAAATGAACATAAATGGAAGAAAACAGCAGAATTTGTGAGAACATACATATGAATTTTTTATGGAGATGTGATTGAAGCAGATTCCATTGTAGGGATTAGTTATGAAGAGTAGCTGGACTATTGGTTGTAAAGTGAGATTGAATTTGACTAATCCTCAACATCATGTACTTCAAAAAGCAGGGGGTTGTTATACAAAGGAGAAGTCAGTGCTCCCAATACCAACAAATCTACTGAGAACCCCATCTCCATCACCACCAAGGCTTTGAGGAAAACAGAAAGTTTCCAATATTTTCTGGGGAGACAGAGAAAACAAGACAACGATTTTCAAAGCACTAGTACTATTTCGGTTTTCAGCTCAGAAACATTTTAAAAGGTTAGAAATGGTCATGTCTGTTCTTAGAATACAGTGCTGAACAAACTCATGATTGGGCACTTTTCTTTGTCAAGGAAGAAGCTGTCCTGAAATCTGGAGAAAAGGGCAAATCCAGAGACAGACAGAGCAAAAGGTGCTGGAAACACAAACTAGAAGAAACACTTAGGTGATTGATGAGGTGTTGAAGATTGAATGTGGAGTGCAGTGAAAACGAAAAATTCCTACGGGCCAAAGTTACTTGTGCCCTGGCCCCATACTTTCATGAGATTTATTTCTAAGAATATTACTACGTTATTATAATGAAGATTATTTTGCCTTATCTTTTGAAACAGGTCTTACTATAAAGCCCAGACTGTTTCTAAATTCACAATCCTCCTGCATTCTGACATTACAGGGATGCACTACCATCACCAATTTCATAATGAAGATCTAAGGATGATTCCCTTACATTTCTGGCAGGGATAAAGGAGGAATAATTCCTATGTAATATTTCCACATTTTTTCCCTGAGAAAGTACTATTCTAAATAGGAAAGTACTACCAAAGCCTTGCCATTGAATTTTAAGAGAGTTGTTCCTGTAACTAACCCTATCCATCCTTCAGTATCACTTGTAGCACCAGGAAGTTATGAAAGAAAAATATTTGGTAAGCCAATCATTGTCATACAAACCTGTAATCACTGCATGAGATAGGTGAGAAAATCACAAATAAGAGCCCAGGCTGGGTGGTGGAGCAAGACTCTCTCTATAAATAAAACAGGAAAGGATTCATTGGGAATATCACGAGCCAGAGACTGTCCTGGTTAATTTTTATTGTCAACTGGACATAGCCTAGAGTCATCTGGCAAGAGGGAAACTTAACTAAAGAATTGTCTTGATCAGATTGGCCTGTGGCCATGTCTATGAGATTATCTTGACTGATAATGTGAGAGGGCATATTCCACTGTGGGTGGCACCATCCATAAGCAGGTAGTTCTAGGCTATGTAAGAAAGCTAGCTGAGGGAGTCAGAGAGTAAGTCATTAAGCAGTGTTCTTCCATGGTTTCCATTTGAGTTCCTGTGCTGACTTCCCTCAACAACTGCTTATGACCTGGAAGTATAAGATGAAACGAATTCTTTCCTCTAAATTGCTTCTTGTCAGAGTGTTTTATTACTGCAACACAAAGGAAACTAGAAGAGAGACAAATTTTTCATTAAAAACTGATATGTTCTATAATCCTAAAACTGAAAGGCTGAGGCAGGAGGTCAGTGTCAGGCATACACACAGGTGAGAACATCTCAAACAAAATATTGATATTGGAGTAGAACGTATCTTTCTGCTACATCAACACCTTAATAAGAGTGTATAATCACTATTTTAAAAGCTGCAAAGCATAAGCTAAGGATAGAGCTCAGCCGCAAAATGTTTGGTTAGCATTAATAAGGCTCCAGGTTCCAACCCCAGAATTTCTCTCTCTTTCTTTCTCATTCTGGGAATGGAACCGGAATACACACACACACACACACACACACACACACACACACACACACACACTTGAAACGGTAAGTCAGAGACAGAGAAATAGCATTATAAAACATAGTCTCAGGGCTTGGGGATTTAGCTCAGTGATAGAGTGCTTGCCTAGCAAGCACAAGGCCCTGGGTTCGATCCTCAGCTCAAAAACAACAACAACAAAAAAAAAAACATAGTCTCTAAGGAGGAATCCTGAGGAAAGCCCAAAGGGAAGAGAAAAGACAACAATGACGATACGAGAATTTAGGAATTTGAACCCCCACAGTGTTTTCAGTTCCTAGCTACAGTAATGAATATTCACTTCCTATTAGAAAATTTAACGTACACAGACTTTAGCAAAGAAACACAAGGAAGATCAACAGTCAAGAAAATGTCAAAAGAGATAAAACAATTATCAAAAAATGACTCAGATATGACAAATGTTGGAATTAGCAGACGGGTAAATTAAAAATAATAATTAACCAGGCAGTGGTGGCTCCCGCCTTTAATCCCAGCACTCGGAGGCAGAGGCAGGCGGATCTCTGTGAGTTCGAGGCCAGCCTGGTCTATAGAGTGAGTTCCAGGACAGTCACCAAAACTACACAGAGAAACCCTGTCTCGAAAAATAAACAAAAAAAGATAAATAAATAAAAATAATAATTAATATAATAAAGGCTCTAAAAGAATAAGTACATGGCGTACAATAAAAGATAAGTAATATAATCATATAGAGACTCTATAAAACAATCAAAATAAGATGCTGAAAATAAAAAGCATAGCAGAAATTGAAAGTGATTTTGACAGATTCATCAGAAGACTTGGTGTAGATGAGTAAAGAATTAGTAAGCCTGAAGGTAAGTCAAAAGAAAATTTCCAAATTAAAGTGGAAAGGTTAAAAATAAGAATGAAAAAAGGTGGAATAGTTAAGAATTGTAAGAATATACAAAACCTTTTTGAAGTATTATTGATATTTTTAGAGAAGAAATAAAATTAAAGTATAAAATGCTTAATTAAAGCCAGAAGAAGCAGAAAAAAAGAGGTCCCACCATTAATTACAAAACAATAACAAAATGATTGATATTAAGAAAAATACATTAGTGGCTACATTAAATGTGTATAATCTAATTATACTAATAAAGAGAGGCATTTCCTTTTAAAATACTTTTGTTGGTTCTCTGAAATTTTCATACGATGTATTTTGAACTTATCACTCACACTCCTCCCATTAACTCCTCCCAGAACCACCCCAACCTCCCCAACACCAAAACTTTGTAACCTGTTTTTAAATTTAAAAAAGATTTATTAGCCAGGCAATGGTGGTGCACACCTTTAACCCCAGCACTTAGGAGGCAGAGGCAGGCGGACCTCTGTGAGTTTGAGGACAGCCTGGGCTACAGAGTGAGTTCCAGGAAAGGCACAAAGCTACACAGAGAAACTCTGTGTCGAAAAACAAAACAAACAAATAAAAAAAAAAGATTTATTCATTTTTATCTGTACAAGTGTTTTGCCTTAATGTATGTATGTGTAGTGTGTGTATACATGTCTGGTCCCCTAAAAGGTCAGATGAAGACATCAGATTCTGTAGAACTACAATTACAGATGTTTGTGAGCAACTGTGTAGATTCTGGTAACTAAAATCATCAAATGCTCTTACTCAATGAGTCATCTGTCCAGCTTGTCCCTATATCCTCTTTTGAATAATCTACAAGTCTAATTTGTGCTGCCATATATGCATATGTGTAGGACAGTGTACTGTATCATGGTCAAAATAATCTCCTTGTATGTGCCTGTAAATTTGATAGGTAGGTTACATGTACAAGAAAACTGACTCCCACTCCCCTGGCAACCATCAATTACCAAGAGTTTTTCAGCTAAAGGAGGAGGCATATAAGCGCCTCCTCACTCCATGTTAGAATGCTTACTGGCTTGATCTTGTACAGATCTTCTGTGGGCAACCACAACTACTGAAGATGGTTATTTTCATGGTGTATGAAGAAACAAGACCTAATTACATGCTGCTCCTTATAAGAAGTCCACTTTAAATATTAAGACTGGTAATTTAAAAAGAAAAAGAAAAATGTAATAAGGAAATATTAATTAATTTAAATCAGGAGTGCAATATTTAGACAAAGTATATTTCAAAATGAAATAACTTATCAGAGATAAGGAAAGGTACTGTATAATAACAAAGGGATCAATTCTCTAACGAGAACAATCCCAAACATATGGACCTAACTAAAGTGCCAAAGTATATGAGACCAAAACTAATTAAGGAAAAAGTGGAGCAATTTAATATTGTATTTAAAGACCTCATTGCCCTGTCTGTACATGATACGGTCAAGCAGGCAAAAAATCAATTAGTACAAATTTAATGTGAACACCACATCAATCAATTTGATCTCACTGACTTTAATAGAATGCTCTATACAACATCAGAAGAATATACATTCTTTTCAAGTTTGCTTGTACCATTCAACAAAATAAATCACATTCTGCACTACAAAATGAATCTTAATACATTTAAAATAATAAATAATTTAAAGTATGTTCTCTAGTCATAGATTTTAAAATAGAAAGAAATAACAAAAGCCACCTTAAAATCACAATATATTTGGAAATTAAAGAACGTACTCATTATAACAGATGGGTCAAAGAGGAAGACTTAAGATCACATGAAAGCATTTTAATTAAATGCTAATGAAAGCACACTTATCAAAATGTATAAGATGCAGGAAGCACAGTTTAAGGGGAAATTTATAGAATAAAACATGTGTGGTAGAACAGAAGAAAGACTAAAAATCAATAATCTAAGCTTGAAACTTAGGCAGCAAAAGAAAGAGGAAAATTTAAAGCATACAGCACTAAAAATGATAAAAAAAAAATTGGAGTAAAACTCTACTAAATTGAAAACAGAAAATAATATGGAAAATATATGAAATCAAAAGACTATTCTTTTAAAAGATCAAGATTCTAAAGATGTATAAAACCTAATGAAGGTGAAAGAGAGAGAACATCCAAATTACCTGTATGAGGTAAAGTCTAACATTAGCAATTACATGAATATTATAAGGATTATTAAAAAGTGGGCTGAGAGATGGCTGAATTGGTAAAATGCCTGCTGCACAAAATGAGGAGGACATGATTTGGGTCCCCAGCATGTACACAGAAGTCACACAGGATGGTGCACATCTATAACCCTATCACTAAGGGTGGCATAAGGAGGGGAAAATGAGACAAAAGCTAGCTGGCCAGTCTAGCCAATGAGCTCCAAGTTTAGTGAGAGACCCTGTCACAAAACATAAGAGGACAACACAAGACAGTTAAACAATTATAAAAAAGATCTCTGCCGGGCGGTGGTGGCACACACCTTTAATCCCAGCACTCGGGAGGCAGAGCCAGGCGGATCTCTGTGAGTTCGAGGCCAGCCTGGACTACCAAGTGAGTCCCAGGAAAGGCGCAAAGCTACACAGAGAAACCCTGTCTCGAAAAACCAAAAAAAAAAAAAAAAAAAAAAAAAGATCCCTGCCCCTAACTTCAGAAAGCTCCCTCTGCTAGCCCACAGACCACATCTGCCAGAAAACCAAGTAGGCTGCCTGCAGATCTTCTCTTCTCCCTCTCTTCCCCCAGATCCAATCCACCAGTCTCATCCTCAGCTCTGCAGCAGAACACCTGTGGCAGCCTTCTCTGCACCCTTGTTCCCACCTCCTGGGGAACCCATAGATCGCCCCCTTCTAACCTCCCTCCCCCCAGTCGCTGCTTTGTCCCAAACCCCAAACCCAGAAAGCACTATCTGTTAAGCCAAGGACCACTCCTGCCAGGGCCACAATAAGGCTGCCTGTAGACCCACACTTCTAATGCTTCTCCAGATCCTGTTCTCCCAGTCCTATTCCTTTCCCCAACTCATCCCATTTTCCCAGCCTCCAACACAAGTAGACATGTCCTGGGAACACATCAGCTGAATAGACTAGAGAAACAGCCACAGAAAGTTTCCTACCAGGCAACAGCCAGCCACCACACTCTCTTAAAGTCCAAGGAAGAAGCAGAAACCATGCAACAAAACACTCACCCAACAAAGACAAAGCTAGATATCATCACTCAGATCTATAGTCATCCCAAACCCAGATGTCTAGACCTCAATATAAAAACACAATCAATAACAGTCAGAACAATATGACTCCACTGGAGCCCAGGAACCCTACCACAGCAGGCGCTGAATATTCCAACATAGCTGAAGCCAAAGAAAAAAGACCTAAAAAGAGCCTGTATGAAGATGGTAGAGGCCCTTAAAGAGGAAATGAATAAATCCCTTAAAGAAGTTCAGGAAAACACAGACAGTGCAAGGAAATGAACAAAACTGTTTAAGACCTAAAAACGGAAATAAATTTGATGAAGAAAACCCAAACTGAGGGAATGCTGGAAATGAAAACTGGAAATTCATATAGGAACTACAGAGGCAAGCTTCACTAGCAGATTGCTACAGATAGAAGAAAAATCTTAAGCACTGAAAACATGATAGAAAAAATGGACACATCGTTCAAAGAAAAGGTTATATCTAAAAATTTTCCTGACAAAAAATCCAGGAAACGTGGGACACTATGAAAAGACCAAATCTAGGAATAATAGGAATTGAGGAAGGAGAAGAAACACAGAACAAAGACCCACAAAATATTTTAAACAAAATCATAGAAGAAAATTTCCCTAATCTAAAGTAAGAAATTCCTATAAAAGTGCTAAAAGCACACAGAACACCAAATAGATCAGATCAGAAAAGAAAGTCCCCTCCACACAAAATAACTAAAACACTAAATGTACAGAACAAATAAAGAATATTTAAAAACTTCAAAAGAAAAAGACCAAGTAACATATAAATGCAGGCTTATTAGAATTATACCTGACTTCTCAGTGGAGACTGTGAAAGTCAGAAGGGCCTGGAAAGATGTGCTGCAGACTCTAAGATACCAAAAATGCCAAGTCTAAGTATTACACTCGGCAAAATATTCAATCACCATAGATGGAGGAAATAAGATATTCCAAGATAAACCAAATTTAAGCAATATCTATCTATAGATGAAGCCTTACAGAAGGTGCTAGAAGGATTGCAACCTAAGGATGTTAACTACAACCAAGAAAACTCAGTGAATAAGTAATTGCAGACCACCAAAATCAAAGGAAGAAATACACAGATACACACACACACACACACACACACACACACACACACACACACACCCCAACACGACCACAATCACCACCAACAACAATAAAAAAAATAACAGGACTCAACAATCATTGGCCATTGATATCTCTCAATATCAATGGTCTCAATGCCCCAATAAAAAGACACATCCTAACAGAATGGGTGTGAAAAGGGGACCCATCCTTTTGCTGCATGCAAGAAACATACCTCAACATCAAGAACAGACATTACCTCAGGGTAAAAGGTTGGAAAAAGTTTTTCCAAGAAAATAGACTTAAGAAACAAACTGGTGAAGCCCTTTTAATGTCTAACAAAATAGACATCAAACCAAAACTAATCAACAGAGACAGGGAAGGACATAACATACTTATCAAAGGAAAAATCCACTAAGAAGACACTTCAATTCTTAACATCTAATCCACAAAGACAAGGGAATTCAAGTTTGTAAAACAAAGACTACTACAGGTTAAATCACATATTGACCCTCACAGACTGGTAGTGGGAGACTTCAATACCCCACTCTCACAGGTCATCCAGACAAAAAACTAAACAGAGAAATGCTGGAGCAAACTGATGTTCTAAACCAAATGGACCTAACAGATATGTACAGACATTTCACCCAAACACAAAAGAATATATCTTCTTCTCAGCACCTCATGGAACTTTCTCCAAAACTGACCACATACTCAGACACAAAGCAAGTCCCAACAGATATAAAAAATTAAAATCATGCCCTGCATTCTATAAGACCACCACAGATTAAAGCTAGATATCAACAACAGAAATGACAGAAGCTTACAAACTACAAAAAAGTGGCAACCTAATAGCATACCTGAAAGCTCTAAAACAAAAAGAATAAATCACACCCAATAGGAGTTATATGGCAAAAAAATAATCAAACTCGTTATTGAAATAAATAAAATAGAAACAAGAGAATGACACACACATACACACAAAAAATTAATGAAACAAAGAATTGGTTCTTTAAGAAAATCAATTATATTGATGAAAGGCAGATGGAGAATATCCAAATTAGCAAAATTAAAAATGAAAATGGAGACATAACAACAGACACCAAGGAAATCCAAAAATCATAAAGACATAATTTAAAAACCTGTGCTCCACCAAATTGGAAAATCTAAAGAAGTGGACGCTTTGCTCAATAGATACCACTTACCAAAGTTAAGTCAAGATCAGATAAATAATTTAAACAGACCTATAACCAGTTGTGAAACAGAAACTGTCATTAAAAGTCTTGCCCCTCAAAAAATAAAATAAAGCCACAGGACAGAAGATTTTAGTAGAGAATTTTACCAGATTTTTATGGTGATATTTTATTTGTATTAAAATGTTATTTGTATGTTAATAAATAAAGTTGCCTGGGGGTCAGAGCTATTAGCAAGTCATAGGAAAGCAGGGCACTGGTGGCATACGCTTGTAATCCCAGCACTTGGTAGGCAGAGCTGGGTAAGTCTCTGTGTGTTCAGGGATACAGCCATTATTGGATACACATGCCTTTAATCTCAATACCAATCATGGAAAACCTGGAGGCCTATACAGACAGGCTGTGACGAGGCGGTCATGTGGTTGGGTTTACAACCAATGAGAAGGCACAACAGGAACTCTATATAAAGACTTTAACACAGGGGTATCTCTGGTTCGGAGAGGTAGGACCACTGCAGGAGGAAGGGTAAGGTTTTAGCTCTTAGCTCTGACCTCTTGGCTTTCTTCTTTGCATTGGTTCTGTGTTTCCTAGTTAATAAGAAGGTTGGTTACATCTACATTTGGCGCCCAACATGACAAGAATCCATTAAAAACCGCTTGGCTTGGCTTGGTGGCAGGTCCGGTTTCCGGCCTGGGTGGCCCAGCTCTCTAGCTCGGGCCCAGGCCTGACTGACCCGCTGCTGGAGCTACTTGCAACTGCTACAAACAACTCAGGCCTGCCCTGCCGAACAGGGAACAGGGCCCCTGCCTGTAAAGCCAATGCTTGACTCGGCTCAAGTGGCTACGCTTTCTCTCTCTCTCTCTCTCTCTCTCTCTCTCTCTCTCTCTCTCTCTCTCTGGATTCACACCTGGAACACCAGGTGGCTGTTTTGAAATTCCCTGGGATTCTACTGTTCTACCCAGACTTGGTAAGTCAATTAACATATCTTTTTAAAAGAGAATTTTTTCTACATTAAAAAAAATGGGCTTTATGTGTACATTGGAAGAAAATTCGGCTTTGTTTGAAATTTTAGGCACTCTGACAATGGAAAAACTATATGAAAAGATTAATATTGATCGAATTATTCAGTTTACTACTTTTCTTATCCTCATTTTACTATTTAAAAAGATAGTCAATTTAAGTGCCAGGATAACAGTCTTAGAAAAACCTGTTAAACCGGTAAAAATGAATTATAGAGAAATTCAAATTCAGACAGAAGAAATAAATAGTGAAGCTGTTTCAAAATTGGATCAGAAGGTTACAGAAAGAAAGCCAGTTTTCACACAGTCACCCTTAATTTATCCGGTAGCCATACAGCAGCTACCTGATGAAGAGAATGAACAAAATACTTGGGTTCCAGTTAAAATGTTAGACTTACGAAGATTTAAGGAGGCAATAACATCTTATGGCATGCACTCCCCATATGTAAAGCAAATGTTAAACACCTGGTCAACTTGTAATAGGATTCTACCAAAGGACTGGCAGGATTTGGCACAGGCTGTTCTTGAACCTGGACAAAATCTCCAGTGGAAAATGTGGTTCAATAATGAGGCTAAAAATGTAGAGAAACAATGGAGGGATAACGGAATACAAGTCTGCCAGGATCAGCTTATTGGAGAAGGCCAATATGCTTCAGTACAAACACAATGTTTATATGATGTCCAAACCCTAGTTCTATGTCAAACAGCAGCTTTGAATGCATGGGACAGAGTTGAAGAACCAGGAAAAAAAACTGAGTCATTTACAAAGGTTATACAGGGCCCAAAAGAATCTTTCACAGATTTCTTACAAAGATTGACTTCAGCAGTACAGAAAATGGTCCCGAATTCAGAGGCTAGTCAGATAATAATTGAATCTTTGGCCTTTGAGAATGCAAATGCAGCATGCAAAAGAATAATCAAGCTGTTAAAGGCAAGATCTGCACCTTTAGAAGATTGGATTAGAGACACAGTTAATGTTGAGGCTTATGACCATGATGATATATGGGTAGGAAAAGCAATTTCAAAAGGTTTGAGAAATTTTAGATGTTTTGGATGTGGAAAGCAAGGACATTTGAAAAGGGATTGTAAACAGGTCATTCCTAGAAATAATGTTTCTTCAAGGAACACTGGCAACAGAATGACCCTTCCTTCTGGAGTATGCAGAAGGTGTGGTAAGGGAAAACACTGGACCAACGAATGTAGATCAACAGGGAAAGACAGGGTAATCCTCTGCCTCGAGCTTTGGGAAACTCCCAGAGGGGCCTCAGGCAGGCCCCCACAGTAAATCCAGTTCAAAACTTTCCTGCAGTTGTAGAGGAAACCCCTACTCAAAGCAACTAAATAACCAAATGTCTATTGGAATAAATCATGTTGGTCAAGATGATGAAACAGAGAAAATGGGAAATTCAGGAAAAAACATAAAGAAAATTTTTTTGGCAAACTTCTATTAATGAACAAAGATCAAAACTAACAATAAAGATAAATGGTGTTTTGTTGTCTGGTCTGGTAGACACAGGTGCGGACATTACCATAATTGCACCAGAATTTTGGCATCCAACTTGGCCTCTTCAGGAGGTAAACATTCAACTGTTAGTAATTGGGACAATATCTCGAGTGAAACAAAGTGCAAGATGGCTTGAATGTATAGGTCCAGAAGGACAGAAAGGAAAATTAAAACAATATGTGGTTAACATAGACTGTTTCTTTTCAATACTGTTACAAGAAAAAGACAGAGAAAGATTTGCTTTCACAGTGCCTACTTATAATAATTCTCAACCGGTTAAAAGATTTCAATGGAGGGTTCTCCCACAGGGAATGTTGAAGAGTGTAGATGTAACCAACCGTCTTATTAAATAAGAAACACAGAGCCGATTCAGAGAAGAAAGCCAAGAGGTCAGAACTAAGAGCCTTACCCTTCCTGCTTCAGCAATCCTGCTTCAACCAAGAGAGCTCTTCGAAAAGGGCCTTTCTGTGTGTATGTCTTTATATAGTCTAGCTGTTCTGCCTTCTCATTGGTTGTAAATTAACACATGACTGCCTTGTCACTGCCTGTATGTACCGCCCTCCAGGTCCTTAAAGGCGTGCGCCACCACCGCCACGCACTTGCTATGGCTCTAAAACTCTGACCCCCAGGCAACTTTATTTATTAACATACAATTAAAATCACATTTCAGTACAAGTAAAATACCACCACAAAAGAGCCCAACTTTGTGCCAATATTTTGTACAACAGCCATTAGAAGTGGTACGTAAAAAATTTCCTAAATCTATAATTTATCATTATATGGATGATATTTTATTAGCTGACTCAAATGCAGATACTTTAGAAAGAATGTTTGAAGAAGTAAAGAAAATTTTGCCTTGCTGGGGATTACAAATTGCTCCTGAAAAGATACAAAGAGGAGATTCTATTAATTATTTAGGATATAAAATAGAACTTCAAAAAAATTAGACCTCAAAAGGTGCAAATTAGGAGAGATCGACTACAGACTCTTAATGACTTTCAAAGATTATTTGGAGACATTTCTCATCTAAGAACTATTGTTGGGGTAAAAAATGATGAACTGAATCATTTGTTTAAAACCTTAGAAGGTGACAAGGACTTAAATAGTCCAAGAGAATTATCACCTGAAACTGAGAAAGAATTGGCCTTGGTAGAAAAGAAAGTACATGAAGGGTACGTAGATCATATTGATCCAAAGCTGGATTGCATTTTGGTTATTTTACCTTCTAGGCATTCTCCAACAGGAATATTAATGCAAAGGGAAGATATTATATTGGAATGGATATTTTTACCAAATAAACCAAATAAAAAATTAAAAACTTGTGTGGAAAAAATCTCTGACTTGATTTGGAAAGGAAAATTGAGACTTCGTCAATTAGCAGGAATAGACCCAGCAGAAATTGTCATACCTTTAACTAAGGAGGACATTGAAAAATGTTGGATAGAAAATGAAGCTTGGCAAAAAGCTTGTAGTAATTTTTTGGGAGAAATTAACAGCAGATATCCCAAAAGCAATAGAATTGATCTTCTAAAGAGAGCTGATTGGATCTTGCCTCGAATTGTGAGGAAAAAACCCATATCTGGAGTTCGTACATTTTATACAGATGCCAAAAAAACAAGGAAAGGCAGGTTACAAATCAGAAAATTTAAGTAAAGTGGTTCAAAGTCCTTATAATTCAGTTCAAAAATCAGAATTGTATGCTATTCTGTTGGTATTAATGGATTTTTCAGAACCTCTAATGTAGTAACTGACTCTCAGTATGCTGAAAGAGTAGTATTACATATTGAGACTGCAGAATTTATCCCTGATGCTTCAGAATTAACTTCACTATTTATTCAGTTACAAGATACAATCAGAAAAAGGAGTCATCCTTTATATATAACTCACATCTGATCCCATACTGGTCTGCCAGGCCCTCTAGCACAAGGCAATGATGAGATTGATAAATTATTGATAGGAAATGTGCTGGAGGCCTCAGAATTTCATAAAAAACATCATGTAAATAGTAAAGGTTTAAAAAAAGGATTTTTCCATAACCTGGCAACAAGCCAAAGAAATAGTAAAGAAATGTCCTACTTGTTCCTTCTACAATCAAACGCCATTACCACCAGGATGTAACCCAAAGGGTACTCAGAGGAATGAAATCTGGCAGATGGATGTGTTTCACTTTGCAGAATTTGGAAAATTGAAATATGTACACCACACTATCGATACTTATTCAGGATTTCAATGGGCAACTGCTTTGAGTTCTGAAAAAGCTGATTCTGTAATCAGTCATTTGCTAGAAGTTATGGCCATCATGGGTATACCTGCACAAATCAAAACTGATAATGCTCCATCATACGTCTCTGTCAAAATGAAATTGTTTTTTGCTTATTATAATATAAACCATTTTACAGGCATACCACATAATCCTACAGGTCAAGCAGTTATAGAAAGATCAAATAGAACTCTAAAGGATATGCTAAATAAACAAAAAGAAGTAACAAAAAACCCCAGAAATAGACTACATAATGCTCTATTAACTTTGAATTTTCTCAATGCCAATGAGAAAGGAACAACAGCTGCAGAGAGACATTGGATAATAGAAAAAAACTACAGAATTAAATCAACCTATATACTTTAAGGATGTGCTGACCTCAGAATGGAAACCAGGATATGTGTTACATTGGGGACGAGGTTTTGCTTTTATTTCTACAGGAGAAGATAAGCTGTGGGTACCATCAAAATTGATAAAGGTTCGATTTGAACAAGAGAGACCTCTTAATTAGAGGAGGTGATAGTTCATCAACTATCATGAACATCCAATTTAGTAAATTTTTTTTTTTTTTTGGTTTTTTGAGACAGGGTTTCTCTGTGTAGCTTTGCGCCTTTTGCTGGATCTCGCTCTGTAGACCAGCCTGGCCTCAAACTCACAAAGATCCACCTGCCTCTGCCTCCCGAGTGCTGGGATTAAAGGCGTGCGCCACCACCGCCTGGCTGAACATCCAATTTAAACTAACTTACACCAGTAACACATGCCTTTTCATTTAATCAGATAATAACTTTCCAAAAAGGAACATCCCCAAAAAACCTTGGGGAAAGGTTTTTGTTTTTGTCTTTTAGGAGAATGAAGGTTAAGGAATTTGAAGAACACTAGACAAATGAGACAACTGAAGAAAAGGGACAAATCGTCTATCCTAAGAAACAGAGTGAAATGGCGTATGGGTATGTTATCTAAAAAATTTTATGTCTTCCTAAATGTTTGTTTCTGCTTTTCTTTAAAGATTTAACCCTATTGGTCTTCTAATAGTCCCAGTTCAATTAAAATTTAAAGCTGACTTTGGAGTTGGAGAATGGCTCTCTCCTTCTTTAAACTCAAGCATGTTGTTAAAAGGAAAATGCAAACTCCCTGTATCATGCCAGAAGAAAAGAGCCATCATCTGCTATGGGACAGGAGAAAAGCCAAATTAATTAAGGGACTATTCTATTACTAATCTCAACTCTTTGATTCTATTCTGATTCTTTAAACTTTTCTTAAAGTATGAATTTTATATCAAAATTTACAAGATTAATATATAGATATATATACATTTTAAACTTGTTAAGATATAAATGGTCATATAAAGTACTAACTAATTCTAAAAAGCCACATATATAGTCTTTGTGTTCAAGTCTCTAATCAGTTTTTTGCAGGAAATCACGGTCAGGCCTAACATCGACTGAAGTCTCCAGGAAGAAGATGGGGCCCCACAACAACAACAATTCCACGTGGACAATAATAACATCACTAAGCTGACAAACATCATCTACAGATCAGCTTTGAACTACAAAGTGCTCAGAGCAATTTTGAGAGAGCTAGCGGAGATGATCCAGTCTCAAAGACTACTTGAATAAGGATTTGAGATAAACCCTGAACTTTGGCATTATCCACAGACTGGATAACGAAGGATATAGTTACCTTTCCTAGAATTTGACAATTAACCTAAAATTTTTCTTTTCAGGATAAAGGGGGTCACCAACTGGATCAGGCCCTCTGAGTGGGTGAGACAGTTGATTGGCCTGATCTGTTTGGGAGGCATCCAGGCAGTGGGACCGGGTCCTGTGCTCATTGCATGAGTCGGCTGTTTGAAACCTGGGGCCTATGCAGGGTCACTTGGCTCGGCCTGGGAGGAGGGGACTGGACCTACCTGGACTGAGTCTACCAGGTTGATCTCAGTCTGTGGGGAAGGCTTTGCCCTGGAGGAAATGGGAATGGGGGGCGGGCTGGGGGGGGAGGTGGGGGGCGGGAGGGGGGAGAACAAGGGAATCCGTGGCTTATATGTAGAACTGAATTGTATTGCAAAATAAAAATTAAAAAAAAAAGATACCTTCGCCCATACCCAGCAGGAAGCAATTTCAAGAATACGACGCCCACATTCCCAAAGAGGTGGTGTGGGGCGGGTGGTTTTTTTGGTCTTTTAATGGGTTTTGGGTCTGGAATAATTTTCATTGATTAGGGGGGTTGGTTACAAGTTGTTGTCAAGGGATAGGAAAAGGGCTAAGCAAAGGAGATTAGATTTAAGGTTCTTATTTTAAAAAAAAGAAAGAAAGAAAAGAAAAATGTAAATACTTTACATTGGATTGGATCGTTTTATATTGTATACAAATTATATATATTGAAATTGATATTGTTAGAAAATGCTATATGTATATTTCTAATTGTACCGTTCATTTAACAATGTAATGCAATTTTCTGATCCTTGAATGTTGTTATTACCAACTATTAGGATATAAAGAAATGAAAGTTAGTAGTTAGACATTATAATAGAACTTGTAGTTATATTAGGTATGTTTTCAAGATTGAGTAGATATATTTTAGATAGACAGGTTATCTTCAAACCCTTCAGAGATCTACAGAATATGGCATTTAAAATGTTTTAATAACTTAGAAAATTTTTCTTTTTTGTTATGACTATGAGACATGTCGGCTCTTGGCAGTACCAATCTACTTCAGAGAAAATATGGGCATTGAAAAAACTGCAATTGGAGTTAACTTTCATTGTGGCAAAAGTTAGCCACTGAACAACAAAGTATCCTCAAACTAACTGCTGACAAACAGGACAGACAGAACACGAAACAAAGGACTACTGATTCTTGTCAAAACAAGTGTGGTTATGGCTTTATCAAAAGGCATCTTCTGAGGCCAGGACAATATGGCACCATCCCTGAAGTGGCCTTCGCAATCCAGGAAAGGTACAGTGCCCTTTTCTTCGAAGGCAGCTGAACAGGCAGTGGGCCACACATAGCCAAGAAGAATGGACAGCTGAATTCAAAAAAACATCAACAATTTCCAGAATTTAAAATCCTGAATCATGACATGACACTAGTGGAATTCAGGTGTTTCTGGTACATGGATTGCTCTCACCCAATGTGAGGTTGAACTGTTGACTTTATGTACATCCTACTTCACAAATGAGTCTGTCAGATATGGTAAGCCTATAGGCTGAAGATAATGCCCCAACACTGCGGAGAAACCTCAGATGATTGTCCAGGAAGCTGGCTGTTTCTGTCAACTCACAATTTTTTGGAAGTTGCTTGCATATACTTCCTGTTTTTATTTTTTTGTTAGCTAATATTATTTCCTTCTTGGGTCTCTGAGGGAGTTGAAGATTAGTTAGTTATAGTTGAAGATTAATTAGGATAGAAAGTGAATTAGATACAATAGAATAGATAATGGAATTATTTTCTCTGAATTTGTCAAATACAAATGAACTAGACATTGTTTAGGTATTTATTACATGTATATATTGTATATAGTTATTGTACTTTTGTATATAGTTTTTCTTATGTTAGTTATAAGCTTTTTTTTTCTTTTTTATTAAAATAGAAAAGAGGAAATATGGTGATATTTTATTTGTATTAAAATGTTATTTGTATGTTAATAAATAAAGTTGCCTGGGGGTCAGAGCTATTAGCAAGCCATAGGAAAGCAGGGCACTGGTGGCATATGCTTGTAATCCCAGCACTTGGTAGGCAGAGCTGGGTAAGTCTCTGTGTGTTCAGGGATACAGCCATTATTGGATACACATGCCTTTAATCTCAATACCAATCATGGAAAACCTGGAGGCCTATACAGACAGGCTGTGACGAGGCGGTCATGTGGTTGGGTTTACAACCAATGAGAAGGCACAACAGGAACTCTATATAAAGACTTTAACACAGGGGTATCTCTGGTTCGGAGAGGTAGAACCACTGCAGGAGGAAGGGTAAGGTTTTAGCTCTTAGCTCTGACCTCTTGGCTTTCTTCTTTGCATTGGTTCTGTGTTTCTTAGTTAATAAGAAGGTTGGTTACATCTACAGACTTTCAAAGAAGGATTAACTCCAATTATTTCACAAAATAGAAACAGAAGGATCATTGCCTGATTCATTTGATAAGGTCACAGTTACCCTAATGCCCAAACCATGCAAAGACTCAACAAAGAAAGAGAATTACAGACCAATTTGCCTTATGAACATAGATGTGAAAATAACAAAATACTTGCCAACAAAATCTAAGAACCCATCAAAAATATCATTCACCATGATCAAGTAGGCTTCATCCCAGAGATGCAGGGGTGGTGCAACATATAAAAATCAGTAAATGGGCTGCCGGGCGGTGGTGGTGCACACCTTTAATCCAAGCACTTGGGAGGCAGAGGCAGGTGGATCTCTGTGAGTTCAAGTCCAACCTGGGCTACAGAGTGAGTTCCAGGAAAGATTCAAAGCTACACAGAGACACCCTGTCTCAAAACCCCTCCCCCCAAAAAATCAGTAAATGAAATTTACTACATAAGAAAACTGAAAGACAAAAATGACATAATCATCTCAACAAATGCTGAAAAAGCCTTTGACCAACACCCCTTCATGATAAAAGTCCCAGAGAGATTAAAGATGTTAGACACATCTAAATATAATAATGGCAGTTTATAGCAAGTCCATAGCAAACATAAACTTAAATATAGAAAATCTCAAAATAATCCACTAAGTTCAGGAACAAGACAAGGTTGTCCAATCTCTTCATACCTATTCAATATTGTACTTGAAGTCCTAGCTAGAATAATAAGGCAACTGGAGGAAATCAAAGGGATACAAATTGGAAAGGAAGAAGTCAAAGTATCTTTATTTGCAGATGATATGATAGTAATCATACATGGTTACATAAGTAACCATAAAAATTCCACCAGAAAACTCCTATAGCTGATAAACACTTTCAGAAAATTAGCTAGATACAAAATTAACTCATAAAAATCAGTAGTCCTCCTATATACAAATGACAGCGTATCTGAGAAAGAAATCAGGGAAATATCACCTTATCAATAGCCCTAAATAATGTAAAATATCTTGGGGTAACTCCAACCAAGCAAGTGAAACCCTATATGACAAAACCTCCAAGTCTTTGAAGAAAGAAATTGAAGAAGATATCAGAAGATGGAAAGATCTCCCATACTCATGGATCAGTAGGATTAACATAGTAAAAATGGCCATCCTACAAAAACAATCTACAGATTCAATGTAATATCCATCAAAATTCCAACACAATACTTCACTGATCTTTAAAGAACAATTCTCAACTTCATATGGGAACACACACACAAATAATAGATAGATAGATAGATAGATAGATAGATAGATAGATAGATAGATAGATAGATAGATAGATAGACAGACAAACAAACCACTGGAGTTCTCACCACTCCTGATCTCATTATACTGCAAAGCTACAATAAAAACAGCGCAGAAATGGCATAAAAACACACATGATCATTGGAATTGAAGGCGCAGCTATAAACCCACACACTTTTGGACAACTGATTTTTGATAAAGAAACCAGAAATACATAGTGGAAAAAGACATAATCTTCAATAAATGGTGCTGGTAAAACTGGGTGGATACATATAGATGAATGCAAATAGATCCCTACTGATCACCCTGCACATAAAGTGAATTCCATATAGATTAAAGACCTCAACATAAAACCAAGTGTATGAAACCTGATACAAGAGAAAGGAGGGAGTGACCTTGAACTCATTGGCACAGGAGATAACTTTTCTGAACAGAACACCCTTAATGCAGGCACTAAGGTCAACAATTGATTAATGGGACCTCATGGAACTGAAAATGTACTGCACGGTAAAAAAAAAGTCCAAACAGCAGTCTACAGAATGGACAAAGATTTTTACCAACTCCACATCTAATAAAGGGCTAATGTCCAAAATATATAAAGAACTCAAGAAACTAGATACAAAAAAACCCCAAATAACCCAATTTAAAAATAGAAAACAGATCTAAACAGAGAATTCTCAATGGAGGAAACTCAAATGCCTGAAAAATACTTAAAAGAAATGTTCAGCACCTTTGGCCATCATGGAAATGCAACTGAAAACTACTTTGCTATTCCATCTTAACACCTGTCAGAATGGCTAAGATCAATAATACAAGTGATATCTCACGGTGACCAGGAAGTGGAGCAAGGAGGACACTCCTCCATTGCAGGTGAGAGTCCAAACATGTATAGCCACTATGGTAATCAGTATGGCAGTTCCTCAGAAAGATGGGAATTAGTGTCCCCCAAGATTCAGTTTATACCATTTTTGGCCATATACCCCAAGGATGTTTCATCCTAGCAAAGGCACACTTTGATCAACCATGTCCATTGCTGCTCTATTTATAATAGCCAGAAATTGGAAACAACCTTGATGTTTATCAACTGAAGAATGGATAATGAATATGTGGTGCATTTACACAATGGAGTATTACTCAGCTGTTTTTAAAATGACATCATGGAATTTACAGGCAAAATGGATGGAACTAAAAATAATCATCCTTAGTGAAGCAACTGAGACCCAGAAATATGAATGTGGTATGTATTTGCCACTGGATATTAGCCACTAAATTAATGATAACCAAACTACAATCCATAGACCCAAAGAGGTTAGGTATAGAGGAAGAAATTGGAGGTTGGGGGAGACACATGTATCTCCCTGGGGCAGGAAAACAGAATAGATTTTATGAGTGGACTGAAGCCTTTTGGGGGAGGGGAAAACAGGAGGATCAGGTGAGAAGGGGGATGGAGGATGGGAATGAGGGAGGGAATTTGGGGAGTGATAACTAGAATTGAAGGGCTTGTGAAGGGTGATACAAAAACCTAGTACAGTTGCAAAGATGGATTGCTGGAAACAACACCCACCCAACTCACTGAAGATGGAGAGGATGAGCTGGTGTCTATATAGAACCCCATATTCTAGTGTCTATGACATGGAAAGATACTCTGCAGTCTACCAAAAGAGAAATGAAAAAACACCAACGCAACTAAGAAATCTTTGATCTACAATCTGTCCTGCATTCAAAATATGCTAGGGCAATGGTTGGCACAAACTTTGTGGAAGTAACCAACCAATGTCTTATTTGACTTAAGACCCACTCCACAAGACAGAACCTGACACTGCTTGTGTGACTAAGAAACAGAGTCTAGATAGCAAAGAGACCTGGGGCAAAACCCAATATTACTGTTTTTTCTTTTTAAGTAACAATAAAATGACTCCTAATGATATTCTACTATACTCATAGATCAGTGCCTTATTCAGCCCTCATCAGAGAGGCTTCCTCCTGTAGCAGCTCAGAACAAATACAGAGACCCACAGTCAGACATACATAGAGAGTGAGACCTTGGAACACACGTCTCTAAATGGGACATTTCCATGAAATCCTTCCCCTCAGAACTCAGGGATCCCTGAAGAAAGGGAGGTAGAAGGAATAAGAAAGACAGGAAGTACAGAGAACAACAGGAGACAAGGCCCTTTAAAAACTGAACAAAACTCATATGAACTCACAGAGATTGATATAGCATCAGAGGTCTGCACATGTCTGCACTAGGTCCTCTGCATATACACTATAGCTTTTAGTTTAATACTTTTATCAGATTCCTGAATGTATAAATGAGTATGACTCTGATTCTTGCGCCTTCTCTTAGAACTCTTTTATTTTTCTGTTGGCTTGTCTTGACCCAACTTTGATATCATGACTTCTGTTTTATATTAATATCTTTTTGTTAAAAAAATAAATTCTAGTAAAAAAGTAAAAAATAGATTGACTATTTAAAAAAGAATACTAAGAATAACTCTGCCTATAATTTGATAACTAGAGTCAATGTACCAATTTCTTGGAAGACACAGACCACTAAAACTCATAAACAGAGAAATATTTAACTTAACTATTACTATAATAAATAAGTGGAATTAATAAACAGTAAATTTCCAGAAATGAAACCTGTTGATCAAAATTACTTCATTGGTCAAATATGACAAATGTTTAAACAATACTATGTTTATTGCCCTATACTGTAGATATCAATCTAGTTATTCTGCTGCTATCCTGTGGTCTAAAACTGTACCATAGTAGTTAACTAGTTAGTCTACTGTAAGATCATCTTTTCATATATGTCACCTTACCTAGATTACATGAAGACACAAAAACCTGGAGAGATGACTAAGAAGTTAAGGGCCTTTGAAGTTCTTGTAGAGGATGTGGGTTCGATTCCCAGTACCCACATGATGGCTAACAAATATCTGTGACTCCAGTTCCAATCTCCATGGGTATTGCACACACATGTTGTACATGCACACATGCAGATAAAACATTCATACATATGAAACTAAAATAAATAGAAAGATTAAGTTTTCCATTCCAGAAGGATATTGTTCTTCTCCTATTCAACCCCCAAATTGCCTCTGCCAATGATCCTCGAATTTTTACTATCTTTGTAGGTTTACTCTTTTCAGATTTTTTTAATACTGCAATGCTAAAAATAAAACACTAAGCATTTGTCAAAACCCATAGATTTGTACAGTACAAAACATGAACCTTAACATATTCAAAGTTTTCTAAAGTAATCATTTATAAAGAGATCTCAAGGCAGAAAATAGAATGTGGCAAAATAATCTAAATGTATTATAAATATTTGAATTTTTATTAGAATTATCAAGGAAAATTAAAAACAATCAGTATAGCAAAGGCCACTTTTTTTTAATGAAGAGGGTAGATAAAGAAGTATGAACCTAAGTTACCTGGAAAATTAGTGAACTTTATGACAAAAAGGGGGATGTGAAAGAGAGCAAAGAGTGGTTATATGGGAGTAGTATTTGGAGGGAGGAAAAGGAAGGGATAATGGTTGTAATTGTATTATGATCTCAAAAATAAAAAAGTATTACAAAAGCAAAATGACCTGTATTTAACCACTATATTATAGCTGAAAAAGTCTTCCAAAAAGAGAATATTTTAGTAATTCTGAAAATAATATATAACAGAATTAAATAATTATATGGATAGTGGGTGGTAAGAGCCAGATCCACAGTGATTGAATGTGAAGTGTTCCACAAAGGTTCTTGTATTTAATAAAGGCTTATCTTGACACTGTTAGGAGGCAGTGGGCTCTTAGACGTTAAAGTTCCAAGTGTAGCTTGGAGGTAATCTCTCTCTGTCTCTCTGTCTGTCTGTCGTGTGTGTGTCTTTGTGTCTGTCTTTCTCCTTTTCTCTCTCCCTCCCTCCATCTCTCCCTCTCTCCTTCATTGTTCCCTCTCCTTCCTGACTGCCATGAGATAAGCAACTTTTTTTGCTGCTATGATGCCAGGTGCCGCTAAAGGCCCAAAGCAAAAGAGCCAGGACACTATGGATGGAAACCTCCAAAACTGGGAACCCCAGTAAACTTTTCCTCTTACTCTATCTCAGAAAACTTATTATAGTAATACAAAGCTAGCACAGAATTCAACTTCAGCTAAAAATCAGACAGATGTTGGCAAATAGAAATATTCAGTTATATAGATGTGATACAATAAACTAACATCAAATGTATCTAATAAGTAAAACAATGTGGAGTTCATAGGAAGTCCATAATCATTCTCTAAACCCAGAAATGAGCTAATAAATGAGTATATTTAAACATGGTAATTGCAAATCAGGGAATAACATCATATGTTATAGGGATAGTTATTAGTGGATCAGATAGCAGAGGTAATTAATGAACATTTTTTCATATTTTCATGTTGTGATGATAGATACCCTGCCAAGAGCTAGATCATGGAGTGGGGAAAAGCATCGTATTCCAGGGACTAGAAAATAGGAATGTAGCTCCTAACTTGGTGGCTTGCCATACTCACTGAATCTTATGAAATCATTCTTCCTCCATATTATTGGATCTGTGTAGTTTTAACCTATCCATCTCAGACATTTTATAATACTTTATCATCTAATTGGGAAATGACAACTAGGCTTTTCTCATGTTTATTAGTTTGATAGTTCTCTCTTTGGCACAGCTCTGTATCTACGTATCTGTCTAGGTTACTGGAACTCACATCAGGCAGCACTAGGAATCAAGAAACTCCATGCAGTAGAGGACAGGCTCCTACCTGTGCACAGGAGTAACAGGCTAAAGGAGCCTCCCCAGCTCCTGCATTGCCCATCTCTATAGTAGTTGCTGTGGGTTTCCTCTTTAAATTCCTGTCATGGGACTACTGTGACTGTGAATCCTAACTGCTAACAGCTCATAGTTCAACCATGACTTGTTCCAGGCCAACATAGCCTGACTTGTACAGAGGACAGGAAGAAACTGGTCCATTATTAATGAGTCACTGCTCTGAGGTATTAAAGCTTTGTCTCTAGGTGCTATTAAGATCCTGCAGATCCCTGTGAAACCACACTGATCCTAGACATTAGCTGAAGGCACCTCTTTACCTGGCCTCCTCTCGAGCACTTTCCTATTCCCTCAGTCTGTTTTCATCTTGTGATGTGTCCTCTGCAAACTACTTGCATAAGCATCCATCCCTTCCTCAGACTTGGCCTCCTAAGAATCTGGCCTTAGAAATTTCAGGAAAATATGCAGAAACAGCACATGTGACTGGTCCCATGTAAAATTCTGTAAAGAAGGAGTCAGAAAACTTGAGAAGGAGTACAGATTTTATGCTTTGGGTGTCATGTGTGGTCTCTCAGAGGTATGATATTTCTTTGCCTTTAAAAATGCTGGTGCCAGGGACTGAAGCACTTCTTCAGAAGTTGAGAGGACCAAGTCTGCTTCCTGATAACCAGATCAAGTGGTTCACAGCCACCTGTAACTCCAGCTTCAGGGGATCTGATGTCCTCTTCTAGCCTCTTGCACACTTTTACTCATGATGATACTCACATGCATATACATATCACTTTTAAAATTAAAAATAAATAATTAAAATAAGAAATTAAGCCGGGCAGCAGTGACACACACCTTTAATCCCAGCACTCAGGAGGCAGAGCCAGGTGGATCTCTGTGAGTTCGAGGCCAGCCTGGTCTACAGAGTGAGATCCAGGACAGGCACCAAAACTACAAGGAGAAAACTTGTCTCTAAAAAAACCAGAAAGAAAGAAAGAAAGAAAGAAAGAAAGAAAGAAAGAAAGAAAGAAAGAAAGAAAGAAAGAAAGAAAGAAAGAAAGAAAGAAAGAAAAAGAAATTAAAAATAAATGTTTAAAAACTGTTGGTGGCAGGCACACTCTTACAACCCCAACTGTTCAGAAACTGAGGCAGGAATATTGGCATGAATTCAAGGTCAGTCTGAGCTTCACAGGGAGATTTTATCTAAAAAAATGTGAATGTCACTCTTCATTTAGAACTCACATAAAAAAACGAGCAGTAGAAGGATTTGGCCTCCATGTTATCTTCTGCTGATCTCTGTTCTACAGAAGAGTGGTAAGTAAGATACACAGAGCTATCCCACAGCACAATGAAGGCTCAGGAAGCCTTTCATTGCTTGAGTCTTCTCTAGGGAGCATTATCACAGAAGCTCAGCAGGCAGAAGCTGAGCAGGAATTAGCTAATGAGCACTAAAGGCTCTGAAAACATAATGGGATCTCCAAAACTAAGTATTCAAGGATTTATCATTAAATATTCATCTCTTCTGTTTAATCAGTTGTCTTCTGGTTACAGTTATTATGGGAAAAAAATCTTTTAACAAAATGACTTAATTTAGGAGACCTAAAGATCTCTGAGGAAGAAAGAGCTTCCTAACGCACATTTGTACATTGCCAAGAAAAAAAGTGAAGAAACAAACACAAAAGAGATAAAAATGGAGACAGACACATACATGGCAAAGAGAATAAAACAAAAGTAGATATAGACAGGATGGAAAACAAAAATAGAGTGGCAGAGAACCAGAGAAAAGGAAAGAAAATGTAATACAAAGACAAATGGAGAGAGAGCAGCAAAGTAAGGCAAAAGAAGACCATTCCTACCAAGCAGGATTTTGAAAAAAAAATAATCTCAAGCTGAACTCAACAATAGAAACTTAGTGTTCAAACATTTATCTCATCTTAGCCTCTACAACCACAACCCAATGTCAAAAAAAAAAGAATCACAGAGATATATTTTATTTGAATCTGAGAGAACAAACATTTTGTGCCCTAGAAATATTTGCAAGATTATCTAAGAGAGGGCATTGATTATACTGTGGTATCTGAGAATACATTCTGAGTAAGATAGAAGAGTGGGAAATAGGAAGGGACAATCATATGGGGGTTACCATAATAGAAAGAATATTGAACTCGTGAAAATGCCTAAGTTTGTGGCTGGAGATATGGCTCTGCAGTTAAGAATGCTTACTACTTTCGAAGAAGAGCAGACTTTGGTTCTCAGCACTGACATTGGATAACTAGCAACTGCCTGTAACTCCAGAATCATTATATCTAATATTCTCTTCTGGACTCCACTGGCAACCTCATTCACATGCACACACACATAATTAAAAATAATAAAAATATATCTTTAAAATGGCAGAGTTCACTTCTAAATTTGATTACTTAACAACCTTGGAAAAATTACTTAATGTGTCTGAGACTCAAATTTGTCATCTGGAAAACTTCTGTCTCACAAAAACATACTTATATGTGGCTAGAGTGATTAGTAAGAACATTCATTTGAATTTGGAGACCAAAACATAAAATCAAACCTTCTTTCCATTTCCTAATAGAATTCAGCAACATGCCAGAAAAGAAAAGCACTAAAAAATGTTGAAATATCATTTTAAAAGTCTTTAAGCCAGATGTACGCATTATGAAACACAATCCCCCACACCCATTTATATCTTGCTTCATTACTTTTTTTTTGTTTGTTTGTTTTGTTTTTTTTGTTTTTCGAGACAGGGTTTCTCTGTGTAGTTTTGCGCCTTTCCTGGGACTCACTTGGTAGCCCAGGCTGGCCTCGAACTCACAGAGATCCGCCTGGCTCTGCCTCCCGAGTGCTGGGATTAAAGGCGTGCGCAACCACCGCCCGGCCTGCTTCATTACTTTTATGTTTATTTAGCTTTAAGCGACTGAAGACATTGGTAAATAATTCTATAATGCTATGGAAGTGAAGGAAAGGTGATGACTCCAGCTTTCTAACACAATTGTATAGATTATGTGAGATAATATATGCAAATTGCTTTTTCAGTGATTAAATGTCATGTGTATTGATTATATGTGGTCTACTTTCAGACCAATAAAAGCAATAATTAATTTTGGCTGAAGTAAGTGTAGTTTGTTCAAAATAGCGGGATAAGGGCTGCAGATATAGTTCATTTGGTAAAATGCTTACTGTGCAGGCATCAAGACCAAAGTTCAACCCCAGCATCCACCCAAATATCCAGGTGTGTTTAGCACTCACTTGTAATCCTAGCACCAGAGATGCAGAGACAGATGAGTCCATGGAGCTCACTGGCCTTAGTCTAATGATTGCCAAACCCTAGAGACCTTGTCATAGAAAATGAGATATATGGCTCCTGAAGAACATCTGAGATTGCCATCTGGCTTCCATATGCACACAGAGACACATGTGCACTCACATGTACATGAACATGCATACACCCCTGAACAGATACACATCATATGCACAGAAACACACACACACACACACACACACACACACACACACACACACGGTGACAGAGTGTCACTCAGTCCTTGTGGCTGGCCTCAAACTCACAGAGATCTTCTTCCTGTCAAGTGCTAAGGTTAAAGGCATGCACTGCCACATCTGGCAAATGAAGCCTCTTAAATGTACATATTTTACCTCCATAGGCACAATCCACAATCCAGTTCTTCCATTCAAAACAGGAGGGCCAAGACTGTGAGCTTTTGAAAATGAGTGGTGTCCCCCCCCCGTGTGTGTGTGTGTGTGTGTGTGTGTGTGTGTGTGTGTGTGTGTGTTTGTCTTCTCTCATAATAAAGGAAGGGGAAGAAATTAAGTAAGGAAGACAGGAAGGAAAGGAGGAAAAAGAATGGAAGGAGGGAGAGAGAAAGAAAGAATTCTTAAACATTGTTTTAAAAATTAGGTCACTAGTTTGGTTTTCTCAGGATGAAAAGTTATAAGTTAAGTAGTAACTGTCACTTGTTCAGGAGTTGAAGGTTTTTAACACCTGAAGGTTCAAACTTTTAGGGACTTTCTTTCATCTCCTCTAATGATTAATTCAGATGATCAATTTGATTGTATTTAGAAATGCCTAGGACATTAGTGAAGTACACCTTGGTGTCTGTTTGGTAAGGAGTTTTCTGAAAGTACTAGCTATTAGGGGAAGATCAGGCCTTAACATGGGTCCTAGATAAAGGAAAAACATGTGGCAAAGCACCTGAACAATGACATTCTATTTTCTCTACACCCTCATTTGCCCACACTCAAGCTTGCTATTTCAGCAGAGAGCTACTTACCACAATGCCTTCCCTGCCATGATACCATAAGCTAAAACAAATCTTTTCTCTATAGGCAGCTTCTTGGTGGGTATTTTGTCACAGAGATGAATAAAGTAACCAACATAACTTTGCTTCTAGCATTGACAACACTTTTCAGGAAGGAAGAAAATAGAAACTGATAATATATCTGTGTGCTCACTTAACCAACTCACATTGGCCAGTGTAGTGTTCCAATCTTTGCACTGAAGTGAGGGAAAGAAACTTTTTAAGTGATGCCCATTGGTAGCATAATAAAATGGAATTCTGTATGTACGAAAAAAGAGAAAGTGGCTACGGACAAATTAACTCCTATATGTAAGGTTTCACATTAAAGTTTTCTAAAAGCTTTGTGGGTACCCAAGCTGAGGGAACCGGAAATAGACTCAAAGGTAATTAGTGTGCAGATAGATTTTAGGAAAATGTTCTTATGAGCAGCATGTATAATGGAATATGTGAGAAACTGCTATAGCATAGTTGCAACACAGACCAGTGAGCTTCATGGAAAAATTTGAAGCTGGGGTGACTAATCAGAGATACCTCAACTAGAGCAAGAAGGACTGGCCTTATATTGTGCAACAGCCAGCAACTCTGTGCTGGTGGCCCACAGAAAGGGCATTATGACCTTGGGAAATTAAGCTATTTCTGCCAAGAATGATTCCTTAAAGATGGACTCAGCACTAAATTGGCCGAAACTAACACTCCTGGGAAATAAATACTTCAGACCTGAAGTGGCAATCTGGACAGTACATCTCAGCAGCCACAGCACCAGGCTAATAATAACTTGACCATCATGAGTTGAAGTGCAGGCTCTCTGTGCTGATATCACAGAATGTGGTATTTGTGAAGCCCAGGAAAATACAGAAGGACAGGTAAACATTGCTAAATGCACTACTTTTGATGCAAATGCTACAAAATCACTTTGCAAACTTTCTACACTGTAATCTTAAATAAACACATAGTTTCAGAAAAAAACTGAACTCTTAGGAATGTCTACTACTAGCTAAACAAGTGATGTCTTCCAAGAAAGGAAAATAA
This sequence comes from Peromyscus eremicus, assembly GCF_949786415.1. Taxonomy (NCBI): domain Eukaryota; kingdom Metazoa; phylum Chordata; class Mammalia; order Rodentia; family Cricetidae; genus Peromyscus; species Peromyscus eremicus. Next base: position 5,550,343 of record NC_081439.1, on the reverse strand, counting down.
AGTGAGTGTAACCCCAAAAGCAGTTTTAGACTCTTAGCCTGTAATAATAATACTAATATGGCTACCATTTAAAAAAAAAACAGAGAAATGCATTCCAATGTGTATGAAGGCAAAATTTTAAAGATGAGACAATCTCTCTGAAAATTTCATGAAAATCAATAGAGGTCATCTTCATAAAGAGTGGTGGTACATGCTTATAGTTCCAATATTCAGGGGAGTGAGACAGGAAGATCACAATTTTTAAGACCTGCCTTGCCTATATATCAAGGCTTTATTGATGAGAGAGTGTAGAAAGAGAAAGAAGAGAAGGAGAGAGGGAGAGATGGGGAGAGAGAAAAGGAGCAGAGTGGAAAGCAGGAAATGGTGGAGGAAGATAAAGGATTACATAGAGAAGTGGAGGGGAGGGGAGGAAAGGGGATCATCTTTGGACCAAAGTCAGCTAAGACAATGAGCCCTGTAAATTCAGATTTGCTATCTTGGACACATTTGTCCAAAACTTTACAACTAAATTTGAATTTGACACAAATTTCCACACTCCTGATTTCAAGAGGATTCTAGTTTACATAGCTGTATTAGGGAGAAAGAGAAGTAAGAAATATGAAAGGCTGGAAAAATTCAGAAATACTTGCTTATGATGTCCTTCTGATCTTTTCTTTTAAAGAACTCAGTGTGGTACTCTGCCATACTGATGAGTATCATGTTCTGAACCATGAGAGTTTAATATGGCAAAAGGAAATAATGTAGTACATCATATTAATAGACAAGGGGATGGTGATTATGTAATCATCTTGATAGATACCCATAAAGTAGTCAATAAAATCTAATAGTTGGACATAATAAAAAGAGCTCGCTATAAACTTGGAATAAAAGGCAAATTCCTTATCCTGATAAAGGTTATCCACCAAAAATTTACAATGACTCTCATACTTAGTGGTAAAACAATTCACCGTAAGACAGGAAGCAAGAGAAGTTTTCAATATTATACTAGAGTTAATGCAATCAAATGAAGGGGTAGTAGATGCATCTAGATTAAAAAGGAAGACATTTAGCTATCTTCATAAAGATGACATGATATTATAGAGAGAACATACTAAGAAATGAACAGAGGATATGATTCCAACTAATAAATGAGATAGCAGAATATAAGATCAACATATAAGAAAAATGTGTTTTTGCATTCAAGGGGCAGTCAAAATTAAGACTGATTCCTTTCTCACTCAAACAAAAATAATAAAATATTTAAGAATAAGTTCAGCTAAAGAAGTCAAGATTGTACATTGGAAACTGCAAAGTACTGGTGAGGGTGATTTATAGTATCAATTAAATGGAAAAGTAGTCCATGCTCATGTATTAGAAGATTAAAAATATTTAAGAATATAGTTTTACTTAGATTTAGTTACAGATTCAATAAAATAAAAAACAAAAGAAAACAAAAACAAAAGAACACGTTCAATAAGTGTGTGCCTTTTTGTACAAACTTACAAACTTATCTTACCATATACATTAAGACATTATTTATTTATTTATTTACACACACACATATATATATATACAAAAGACATAACATCTAAAATAATTTTGAGAAATAGAACAAAATTTGAGTACTTTAAAATTTTAATTTCTTAATATACTATAAAACTATAAATTCATAGTTACTAAAGCAATGTGATATTGAGATAAGGCTCATGCACAGATCAATGGAACATATTTCAGAAGCAAAAATTAATCCTTATGTTTACTGTTAACTGATTTTAAAAAATACTTTGTAAAAAAATAATACTTGAAGAATGTGATTCCTACAGCTATATACATGAACTTGGATACTCATTTATACCATGTATTATGAAAATATGAAAAAATAGATGACAGACATAAATGTAAAATCTAAAGCAATAAAACTTTAAGAAAACATGGGATAATTTGAATTGTTCAGATACTGATTACATTTTTAAAGATTTATTTTTATTTGTGTGTGTATTGTGTGTGAGTAAGTGGGAGGGGAAGGGGAAAAACATGTGTAGATGGCTGTGGAAGCCAGAGGAGGGCATCAGACCCCTTGGAACTGGAGTTAGAGGTGGTTGTGAACTGCCTGATTGGGTGCTGGAAATCCAATGTTTGTAAGAATAACAAGTGCTCTTAACCAATGATCCATATCCCCAGCCTCAAGATAATGACTTCTTAGATATGACTTCAAAATGATAAATAAACATTGAATAACATCACAATTTAAGCCTTGCATTTAAGGAGAATTCCCACAATCCCCTAATTCACAGTGCCTAAACGATATAAACAATATAGTTTATGACACACATCTTCCATAAGTCTACAATTTGGTTCATGCTAGGCAAGCAATACCTATGTGACCCATTTCCAAGAATAACTTTGGGTGCTGAGTCACTAATGGGCTTCCCTGGTATGAAATATTTCACAAATATTATCATAATTTGATGCTAAAGGAATTAAGCCTTTTCCCCCCAAGACTCCAATTGGAGAAGACTCTTAGAATCTTGCATTTGGTTTCCTCCAGACTTCCTCCCATGTGCCTTTTCCCCTTGTCAATTGTGCTTTGCAACCTTTCACTAACAAGCCTCAGATATGACTGTGTGAAAGGTCCTGGAATCTTCCCACTGAATCATGCGACCTGCTTGTTACCTTGGGGATTGCTAACAAAATGCTTCAAGGAAGTTATAAAACTTTTATGAAAATGCTTTCCTTTATACTTGTAAAAAGTCAATACTAACATTGTTCACCATCTTAACTCCACAGCAATTAATATATAGCTTTATGATTTATTCAGCTATTTACCACAAACTTTTGTTTTTTTTTTCTTTTTGGTCATTTATATTTGCTAATTTATAAATTCTGTTAACTTTTATGATTTGTTCATCTTTTAGTAAGTATGCAGCTACACATATACTTGTATACACTGAAACACTTTTCTCTAGTGGCTTTTTAGATTTTTTAAAACATATTAATAAAAACAGCTTCTGACATATTTTATAAATAATCTTCCCAATTAGTCATGCTCATATATCAAGGTCAACATTTGTTCAGGATGGGAAGATAGCTCAGTGACACTTGCTTTATAAGCATGAGGACCCAGATTTGAATTCCCAGAACCCATGTAAATCTAGGAGCATTAGCACCCATCTGTAATTCCAGTTCTCTTACAGCAAAATGGGAGGTAGAGGCAGGTGAATCACCAGAATATCACAGGCCAGCTAGCCTGGCATCTGTAACAGCAAACAACAGAAAGACCCTGTCATGAAATGTAGAAGGTAAGGACCAACACTTGAGGTTATCCTATGACCTTTACATGTGCACACGTGTGCTTGAACTCACATACAAATTGGTAAACATCTCTCTCTCTCTCTCTCTCTCTCTCTCTCTCTCTCTCTCTCTCTCTCTCTCTCTCTCTCACACACACACACACACACACACACACACATACCATTTAAACATGGATGTGTTAATACACACCTATAACTACATCACTGAGAAAACTGATTCAAGGACAGGCTAGACTTCATAGAATGCTTTCAACAAAAGTAGGCTATATATCAGGTCTCAACAAAATGGAAAGAGAAATCAAGATGTAGTCCAATGGTAATGTACTAACCTAGCAGATACAATAGCCTGGGTTTGATCCTTAATGTGGCAAAAAAGAAACAAATAGGTTCAAAACATGACTGAGAGAATATGTAATGTTACATCCTTCAAGAGTTTATTCCTCTTAGCAATGTTTTTATTCCTTACTGAATACTCTGTTATTCTCAATTAATATGTTGAAAGGGGGGGGGTGAGATAAGATCTCACTCTGAAACTGTGGCTGACCTGAAACTCACTATGTAGCCCAAGGTGATCTTGAGTTCATAATCTTCCCACCATGATTATAAGCAAATATATTTCTACACTTAAAGATACATAGAAATCTTAATCCCCAAGTTGACAAGATCAGAGGTAGAGTTTTGGTGGGTATTAGGTCATGATGACAGATCTCCTATGAATGGAATTGGTGCTTTCATGAAGGAGACCTTAGAGCACTATATCTTGGACCTTGGGCTATCCCAGGAATCCAAGAAAAGGGCTTACTTCTTCCTCCAAGTCGAGGTAGCCCGGTCTCTCTTTCTGTGTGTATCATGGCTGTCCACCATGTACTTTCCACACAGCCTTTCTTTCTCCTCTTCCTCAGAGAAGGCTTCCATTAAACCTTTTGCATGAGAATTCATCCTCCCTGAAACTGTGTGTGTGTGTGTGTGTGTGTGTGTGTGTGTGTGTGTATGTTTATACATATATGTGTGCACAAGTGCATGCAGGTGCCTATGTTTGTGTGTCTGTGACTATGTTTTCAAGACAGGTTCTCACATTACCCAGGCTGGTTTGGGATTCTCTATGTATCCCTTGGAATATATTCCTGTTTTTATTTCTATTATTACTTGGACTGAACTCTCTAGAATCTATTGTAGTTTGTTTTAGCAACCTGGATGGACAACAGAAAGACATGTTTCTATCAATTACGTGCTGTGAAGATTTTCCATTAAGTCAATTTACAGACTTTAACAGATACATGGAGTAGTAAAAGAAAAGTTCCAGTTCATAGGTCTCTTTGTGAAGAGGCATTCCTTTATTTCTCTCACTAGACTGACTATCCCTTTGTATGCGCCTCTACCTCATCACTAGTGACAACTAGAATTCTGTTTCTATTTAGTTATTTACCAGTACTACTTCCTTCACCAGAATATAAATTCCTGGAGAGTAAAGACTAGCTATCTTTCGTTCATTACAAAGAGTACTAGGACAAGCTGTATCACAATATAGATCTTTGGCCTATGGATTATTTTGACCTAAAGGATCTAGGCGAATGGGCAGATACAAGTAAACCTCTAAAAGAAGGAACAGTAAATTTACATTTATGAAGAAAATTTCAATTTTCTGAGATGTTTCCCTCTCTAATGCCAAGAAAAGAAGGGTCCCTAGTAATGCTTATCTATGGATAAATCATAAGACTTAAATTTATGCAAAAACCTGAGCAAACAGTCCAATTTTACTATGCTTCTCCTGACCACTTTTTCATAATTTGCATCAAATACCTAGACACTCCAAAACACTTTCCCTTTGCTTTAGTCTAAAACATATAACCCCATACCAAGGCATGGTAACTGAGGCAGGAAAATCACAGCCAGTTCAAGGCAAGCTTGGGGTACATAGTCACACCCTACCTCAAAAATAAAACATTGTCAGATATGGTGGCTCGGGCCTTTCATTTCAGCACAAGGGAGGCTGGGACAGGAGGATTTCCACATTTTTGAGACCATAGTTACCTCTAAGACAGCCTGGACTACACAGTAAAATATTGTGTCAGGTTATACCAACCCATTTAAGTTGTGTTTCTGGATCCTTTCATGTGTATGGTGCACATGTTAATCGACTTTCTCTCATTAATCTTTCTCTCTAGTCTGTTTCATATTGGGGGCCCCAAATGCAAAATCTCAGACAAATGGAGGAGGATGTCTTTCCTCCTTTACCATTATTCAAATACTCAGATACCAGTTGCAACATGTCTCATGCTATTGATGAGCAGGTTGACTAAGCTGATCCAGCTGACTAGGTGGTGACCCTTTCCTCCCTTCACTGTTCCACCTAGCTCTGTGCCTGTACCTTGCAATTGCTCAGACAATGTTTCTTCAGTGGATCAAGGCATCATCTTCCATAAACAGACACGGCTCTTAAACAACACTGCTTCTTGGAGAATAGTTTTTAAATGATATTTAATAGATGCAAATGCTCTTACAAGTGGTCTTATGTTTAATCATCACAAAAATCTCTTTCAAATATTGTTTACATAATTTTACAAAAGCAGATACTAAAGTTCAGAGTGATTTAATGACTTTTTGGTCTATTCGTGTCCCACAGAGAATCTGTCTTTACAAACCTAATCCTCCTTATAATTGTCATGCAACTGTTAAGGGATCAGTCTTGGCCTAATACATGGCTTGTTTCCCCATTTCCAGCTATTAAGAGTACCCTTTCCTGTCTATAGTTTTATTGAAATGAACCATTAGGAACTGAATTAGACCAGAAGAGAGGGGGAAAAAAAACTAGCTCCCAGGCTGTCTGCCTGGGGCTCTTTAAATTAGACTGATAAAAAGAGAAATTAACAAGAGAAAAATAAACTGAAGTCTATTAACATGTATATTGCAAATATTACACTTGGGACTACACAGAGATGAGTAACTGAAAAGTTTAGTAGACGGAAAGTGTGCTTACAGAGCAACTAAACAAAGAGTATACTTTTCTAGAGAAGATGAAGGAAAAGGACATTGAGTCTTTAGGGGAAATAAATTATGAAGCCGCAAAAATAAGGGAAAGTAACAGTGGATGACGGCAATCAGTAAATTTTGTTACATAAATTTTTCTAGTGCTGTCCTCAAATTCATAAAGGTCTAAAAGTACCTATGGTGAGAGAGTGAAAAGGAAGGATATTATACAATCTGTTTTGGCCCTGTAACAAAATAGTTACAGATGACATGGACTTATCTTGGCTCATAGTTCTAGATGTTTCAGTTCATAGTCAATTCCACTGAACTTGGGCCCATAGTGAGGTAGAATATCATAGCAGTAGTTGTCTGTACCAGAATCTATTTACCACATGTCAGACAGGAAGCAAAGAGAGTAATCAGGAAGAGCCTGGGACAAGATACAGCCCTCAAGAACATGCTCACAGGCCGGGCGGTGGTGGTGCTCGCCTTTAATCCCAGCACTCGGGAGGCAGAGCCAGGTGGATCTCTGTGAGTTCGAGGCCGGCCTAGGCTACCAAATGAGTTCCAGGAAAGGCGCAAAGCTACACAGAGAAACCCTGTCTCGAAAAACAAAAAAAACAAAAAAAAAAAAAAGAACATGCTCACAGTCACCAACATCTTCCAGCTTGCTTCTATCTCCTAATGTTTCCAGAGACCCCCAATAGGTAAGGACCAATTACCTTTGTGGAGGACAACTTTTAGTCAAACCACAACATATGCTTTGTCAATTTATTTCCTGCTGCTAGATAAATGTGAGCACTGAAATAATTTTTTTGTATATAATCCTTTTCAACTACCAATAACTAAAAATTGCCAGGTACATACCTATAAATCCAACACTTGGAAGACTGAGGTAAGAGCAAGTTCAAGGATATCTTGAGCTACATAAGGAGACCCTGTTTAAAAAAAATCTTTATGTTTGTGAGGCCACAATTATCCTCATACCCAAACCATACAAAGATTCAACAAAGAAAGAGAATAACAGACAAATTTCCCTCATGAACATAGATGCAAAAATACTCAATAAAATACTTGCAAACCAAATCTAAGAACACATCAAAAACATCATCCACCATGATCAAATAAGCTTCATCCCAGAGATGCAGTAAGTGTTTAATATACTAAAATCAGTAAATATAATCCTCTATAAGAACAAACTGTGAAAAAAAACCCACATGATCACCTCATTAGATGTAGAAAGGGCCTTTGAAGAAATTCAACACTCCTTCATGGTAAAAGTCCTGGAGAGATTAGAGATACAAGGAACATACCTAAACATAATAAAGGCAGTTTTCAGGAAGCCTATAGCCAACATAAAATTAAATTGTGAGAAACTTAAAGCAATTCCAATAAAATCAGGAACAAGACAAGGCTATCCACTCTTTCCATATCTATTCTATGTAGTACTTGAACTCCTAGCTAGAGCAATAGACAATTAAAGGACATCAAGGAGATATAAATTGGAAAGGAAGAAGTCAAAGTATCACTATTCACAGATGATATGATAGTATACATAAATGACCCAAAAAACTCTACCAGAGAACTGCAATAGCTGATACACCCCTTCATCAAAATGGTTGGGTACAATATTAACTCAAAAAAATAATTATCCCTCCTATATACAAAAGATAAATTGACTAAGAAAGAAATCAGGGAAACAGAACCCTTTACAATAGCTACAAATAATATAAAATATCTTGGTGTAACTCTAACCAAGCAAGTGAAAGTCTTGTATGACAATAACTTTAAGTCTTTAAAGAAAGAAATTGAAGAAGATATCAGAAGATGGAAAGATCTTCCATGCTCATGCATTGGTAAGATCAACATAGTAAAAATGGCTGTCCTACCAAAAGCAATCTGCAGATTCAATGCACTCCCCATCAAAATTCCAAACAATTCTTTACAGACCTTGAAAGGACAATACTCAACTTCTTATAGAAAAACAAAAAACACAGGATAGTTAGAACAATCCTGTACAATCAAAGAACTTCTGGAGATATCACCATCCATGATTTCAAGCTATACTACAGAGATATAGTAATAAAAACAGCATGGTATTTGAATTAAAACAGACAGGTTGATCAGTGGAATTGAATCAAAGACCAGACATAAATCCACACACCTACGAACACTTGATTTTTGATAAAGAAACAAGAAATATACAATGGAAAAAAACAAAGCATTTTCAACAAATGGTGCTGTTCCAACTGGATGTCAATATATCAAAAATGCAAATTAACCCATATCTACCACCCTGCACACAACTCATGTCCAAGTGGATCAAGATAAGTTATGTATCTTAACATAAAACCAGATACACAGAACCTAATAGAAGAGAAAGTGGAGAATAGTCTTGAATGCATTGACACAGGAGACTGCTGAACAGAACACCAATAGTGCAGACACTAAGAGCAACAACCAATAAATGGGACTTCATGAAACTCAAAAGTAAGGCAAAGGACACTGTCAATAGGACAAAATGGTGGCATACAGAATGGGAAAATATTTTTACCAACTCCACATCCAACAGAGGGCTAATATCCAAATGTGTAAAGAACTCAAGAAACTGGACACCAAGAAACCAAATAATGCAATTAAAAACTGGGATACAAATCTAAACAGAGAATTCTCAACAGAGGAATCTCAAATGGCTAAGAAATGTTCAAGATCTTTAGCCATCAGGGAAATGCAAATCAAAATGACTTTGAGATTCTGCCTTACACTTGTCTGTAATCAAAGGGGAGTTTCTGTCCCCACCAACCACTCCCAAATACCCAGCAGCTGCTTCCCAAATAATCACTTAGAGGCTTGTATTAATTATAAATGCTTGGATGGTAGCTCAGGCTTATTACTAACTAGCTCTTGCACTTAAATTAACCCATTTCTATTAATCTATTTATTGCCACATGGTCCATGGCTTTCTGGTCCTCAAGCATCTTGCTTCTTGGGTGGTTCACAGCATCTGTCTAGACCCTGCTCCTCTTCCTCTAAGCCCTAGTTTGATTCTTCCACCTAAACTTATCTTGTCTTGCCATAGGCTGAAACAATTTTATTATCAACCAATAAGAGAAATACATAATCAGAGTGTACAGAAGGACCATCCCATAGCACCTATCAGAATGGCTAAGATCAAAAACACAACTGACAGTTCATGCTGGTAAGGATGTGGAGCAGGGGGAAAACTCCTCCATTGATGATGGGAATACAAACTTGTACAGCCACTATGGAAATCAATATGGCAATTCCTCAGAAAGATGGGAATTGGTCTTTCCTAAGATTCAGCTTACATCAGTTTTGACCATATACCTCAAGGATGTTTCATCCTAACAAAGGTACACTTGCTCAACCATGTTCATTGCTGCTCTATTCCTAATAGCCAGAAATTGGAAACAACCTTGATGTTTATCAACTGAAGAATGGATAAAGAATTTTACACAATGGAGTATTACTCAACTATCAAAAATAACAACATCATGAAATTTGCAGGCAAATGGATGCAACTAGAAGGAAAATCATCCTGAGTGATGTCACCTAGTCCCAGAAGAACAAACCTGGTATGTATCCACTTATAAGTGGACATAGCTATTTAGTAAAGGATAATCATCCTATAATCCACAGACCCAGAGAGGCTAAGTAACAAGAAGGGCTCAAGGGGGGGATACATGGATCTCCCTGGGAAGGTGAAATAAAATAGATTTTGTGAGCAGAATGGGGGTGGGTGGGGATGGGAACAGGAGGGATCAGGTGAGGGGGTGGAAGGAAAGAGTACTGGGAGAAATGAATAGAATTGGAATTTGCAGGGGGACATTAGAGGGGCTATATGTAAACCTAGTGCAGTGGAAACTCCCTGGAATCTTCAAGAGTGACCCCAGTGAAGACTTCTAGTAATAGAGGATATGGAGCCTGAACTAACCATCTTCTATAACCAGACAAGGCTTCTAACAGGGGGACTAGGACACCAACTCAGCCACAAAACCTCTGACCTACAATCTGTCCTGCCTGCAAGATGTGCTAGGGTATTGGTGTAGCAGAACTTTTGGGAGTGGCCAACCAATGACTTGTCCAACTTGAGGCCCAACCCAGAGTCAGGGAGCCCACACTGCCTGCATGGCCAGGAACTAGAAGCTGGACAGCCCTATGACCCAGTATAGAACTAAACATGACTGGGAGAAAAATTCAATAAAACGATTACTTATGATATTCTACTATACTCATAGATCGGGGCCTAACACAATTGTCATCAGAGATGAATCATCCAGCACCTGATTGGAGTAGATGCAGAGACCCACAGACAAACAGTAAGCAGAGCTAGAGGAACAACCCAGAAGGGGATGGGGAAGATTAGAAAAGTCAGAGGTGTCAAAGACACTAGGAGAACACAGCCCACATAATCAACTAAGCTTGGCTCATAGGGGTTCACAGAGACTGAAGTGGCATCACTGATCCTGTACAGCTCTGAGCTAGGTCCTCTGCATATACGTTACGGCTGTGTAGCTTGGTGTTCTTGTGTGCCTCCTAACAGTGGGGGTGTCTCTGACTCTTTTACCTGCTCTTGGGACACTTTTTCTCCTACTGGGTTGCCTCATTCAGCCTTGATATGAGGGTTTGTGCCTAGTCTTATTATAGAACTTGTAATACTGTGTTCAGTTGATATCCCTGGGAGGCCTGCTTTTTTTCAGGAGGCATGGATCTGGGGGAGATGAGAGGTAGCAGGAGGAGTGGGGAGAGTGGAGAGAGGGGAAACTGCAGTCAGAATATAATGTATGAGACAAGAATAAAAGGAAAAAAACCTCAAGTCCAAGAATATTTTGGCAGTGTCATATTCTACCACGAAATAGGATAAATAAATTGATTGCTTTTTAATAAGTGGATCGATATGCTTTGGATGTGTGTCTTCCAAATGTTCAGGTGTTAAAGGCTTTTTTACTAGGTGGCATCATTGGAAGGTGGTAGTATACTAGACAAGTGGAACTAGTGCAAAATTTTTAGGTCATTGAAGATTGTGGGGTGTCACCAGCCTGTGGTAATTAATGCAAAACTCTTCTCACTACAAAGGAAGTAAGAGATCATTTATTCTGAAGACCCAGGAACATAGAGTCAACATAAGTTTCAGACATTTTCAGAACGTCTTTTGGATCCTTAGCTTTTGGATTAGTGAAAACCAGTGGTCTACAAACAACACATTTTAAGATTTTTGATAATTATAAAAATGTTAGTTGTATCAGACACAGGGGTGAACAGTGAATGGTTTTCAAAATTAATTGAAAATAGCCCAAGATAATTTGACTCTTGTTTGCAATATTTTAACTTGTTATCATCTCAGAGGTCAGTCATTTGGCCTTGTAGATTCTTTAATATCGATGTAGGTTTTCTCTTTTCTTCCTTTCCTTTTGTTTCCTTTTTCCTTAAGGGAAGTTCAATTCACAACATGTACTCTCTCTTTCTCTACTTGCTAGTTTGTATTTGCTTTGACATTCACTTTCTGTCATCACCATCCAGCAACTTCGCCAGAATCCTAATGATCTTGTGCTAGAACCAAAATCGTGGGTCAAAATGGACCTTCCTTAGCTTCCTAAGTAGAATGTCTTTGATATTTCATTATAATAATATAGAGCAGACTAAAACAAGGATCAAATATCAGAGCAGAGGCATTGTATGTTCCAGCAAGTAGACTGTTCCAAGGGCTAATGAGTCATGCATCTACTTCTATTATATAGTTACATAATACCAGCACAGGACCAAAATGGTTTTCAGATGCCTCACTGTTGAGAGGACACAGGATTCTGCTGTCTCATTTTCCAGGAATTTCAAAGAGATACTTTGAATCTGCCCTGTGGTTTCCACACTATGGAAACCTGTCACTCAAAGGGGTCTTCTATAAGTCAGTCATCTATTCCCACATAACAAATTACCTTCAAATCTAACTATGTAAAACAATATCCAAGAGGAGTTTAATTACATGGAAGTGGCTCTGGGTCTCTCGTGAGCTGCAATCATCTCAAGTCTGGACAATCTACTCTGAAGTTGTAATAAGTGGTTTGAAGCATGGACTCACTTCTCTGGACATTGGATAGAGACCACACTTCCTTGTCATACAGACACCTGTACAGAAGACTATTAGTCCTTGAACATGACCTGGATTCCTAAAGAACAAGTAATCCTAGACAGAGAGATAAAGAACTGAAGATGGAAGTAATGGTATTTTATAACCTAATCTCTGCTATATATAATTAGTTACACTGGATAAACTTAATATAGTATTAGAGGGGAGTAAACAAGGTTATGAATACCAGAAAGCTGAGATCATCAGTAGCTATTTTAAGAGCTAGCCACAGAAGTCCCCTTTTAGCTTGACTAGTTTAACTGATAAACTCTAAACTCACAGCATTTAGGGACTACTTTTAGGGCAAATTACTTAACATGACTGTATAAACTGATAAAGCACGTGATATACAGAATAAGAAATGCTGAGAGAATTCACTGTGGGGTTATATATAAAGACTAAATGGGAAATTACTTCATTAGTTTCCCTGATTACAAAGGCATGCTTACCTTAGTGGAGGACAGGTAAGCATGCAAAAGGACAAAAGCCTACTTGGAATGAATGAATGCATATGTCCATATGCATGTGTGTCAGCACTTCCATGGTGGACCTTTGAAACACATCTTACAGATTGAAGCTAACATTTGAACTAAGGTTTTCTTTCCTCCAAATTCACTGACAAAACACAACTATTTTATAGTGCTTGTATTAACATCTACTTCAAAGTATCATAACCTTAAATGTCTATACCAATTGAGACAGTTTAGATAACTTCTGTGTCCTTGTACATACATTTTCTTTTGCCTGAAATTCTGTTCTCACTGTCAACTCTAGAGTCTTTTTTCTTTCTGCTAAAATGTTATTCGTGTCACCTTTTTCTGTGATTTTTCTGATTTCCTGAATTGAAAACTGATAAACACTGTTGCTAGCACTCACTTATACATCTATTCTAGTGTTTATACAGCTAAACATAAGTCAGACTCTAACGAAGGGTGTATTCATTTGAGGAGCAGAGGCCATACATACTGTCCCTGAACATTCAGCAGACTCCCTGAAAAAAGCAAATTCTTAGAGATGGGAAATAATGATGTCTAAGGATTTGTTCATTATGAAGCTTTCTTGTAGGAAAAAATGCAGAAATGCTATAACTAAGAAAGTCTGTGAAGAGAGACGACATAGTCACAACGTGTTTAGTGATTTTATAATAATCATGTCAGTGACATCACATAATATTTGTTTCATGTTTGTTGATACTAGAACATACTTTTCTAGCCAAAAAGAATTAGGTGTGCTACTTTACACTTAACAGGGCAAACTCAGGATTTTACCTTGATACTCGGTATTTAGTGTCCAATGTATCCAAGAACTGTCAACTCAACAGAAAAGTTTTAAATTACACCAAAATTAAAAGTGGCTTCTGTATAGGAAGCAAATTACAATGAGACAGAGTTAAATTTCAAATCTTTGTCAGGAGAGAAGAACTATTTGGAAAAAAAAGTTTTCTCAAATTCAAAATTCAATAAAATCAATAGATTTACTCCCTATTTCTTAGGGATAAAACTACTATTTTCCTCTCACAATATTTCCCTCTTTACTGCTAACTACCTATCAGCAGTAAAACTCCTATACCTCCCTGCAAGTAGCAGAGCAACAACTAAAGTTTTTAAAAAGTGGGGAAATTCGAGCACTTTATATAACAAATCCTGACAATGTTTACTTACTTGTACTATCTAGAAAATTATTTACAGTTCCTGCTGTTTTGCAAAAAGAAGGAAGAGAAATTTGTTATCTGTTCCAGGGTTTTGGAAACAATAGAGTTGTGTTTTCATAACATCCAGGAACTTAGCTGCATTAATAAGTACTCTTTGATGTTGCCATATGGCCCCATGCAACCATAGGTTTCCAAATGTTTAGTCTATGAATTTAGTCTAAACCAGAAGAATCTAAGTAGGAGTGGTACTTGTGCTCTATAGGAAAGAACCAGGAAAAATTCTGAGAAAGAAAACAGGGAACAGGGGCCTACATCAACAAATTGGGTCTAGGATTGAGCCAGTGAATACCAAGCACTGAACTGTATGTTTAGCAAATGATAATTGGTACATCCATTTGACAAGAATACAACACATAAGAAAAGTAATAAAATAAAGAGATTGGAATTGGTTTTCTGAAAACAAAGTGCATATAGGAGCTACAAATCAGCTTGGTATAAGATGAACAAGACTAAAGCCCTAAGAGAACTAGATTTAAAACAAGAAATATCAATGTAAGAATGTAATATTAGAACCCAGCTGCTGCTCAGGCCACAATACATGAAGCAGTCTTTCCCTTTTCACAGATACTATCAGGCACCCTGCTGAAATATAGTGAAGCCCAAGCTAACACACTCCAAAGTACTGGAATGTCTCATCTGGAGAAGTGAATTGATACTAAAGAGAGTGCTGGTGACCACACATCTTGCTCTCCACTTCCTTCCATGCCTTCTTCCTGTGAATCAGAGAGCCTAGCTAGGTATAAGCTTATGCCATAAAATGCCCCCTCTCAGAAAGGTATAAGAAAATATTCCCATGTCTGCCTCTTTTAGTAGGGGAGGCATTCGGATTCTTTTCTTCAGGGTTCCTTTCCCTGCCATGATGCTGTCTGCCTGTTTTTGTGTAGCATTAATAACTCTCCTAATAAGCTCCTACCCCCACACAATCCATTTTAGTTTCCCTCCTGACCTCCATCTGAGATCTTTCAATCATTGAAGCACGACTTTGAAAATTTCTCTTTCATATACATCATAATTCCTTGAATCTTGTAAAGAGCTATTTCGGAACTAGTGGTGTTCTCTAGGGCAACTAAAATTCCTTAAGCATTTAAATTGAGAGATTGTGAGCTCCTGGCAATCAAAACCAACTATAAGAGCACATTGATATGCCTAACTAGATGGCTGCAGAGGTAAAGGGAACTTTCTTCTCAGTTTTTTGAAGGTTCCATTGAACCTGCTGAAATAAACTAACCACAGACAGATTAACAGAATGAAGGGCATATAAGTTTATTACATACATTCAAGAGTCACATAAAAGAGAGTAATTCAATAAAATTTAGGAATTTATAGACTATATTGTAGGATAAAAAGAAAATGTGTTAAAGTTGGTGTGAACATGAATTTATGCTTACCTTATATTTGGAGGCTATAGGCTATAGTAGAAATAGAACAGCAGTCTGAATAATATCTTGGAAGAAAAGATTGCTTAGCTTCCTTTTAATCTGCTTTGATGTACAGTGGTAAACAAGGAGTGTAAAACATGTTACCTAGCTTCTTTTCTTAATCCATTTTCATATGATAGTCTAAATTGCAAACAGGGGCATCTGTAACAGCTCTCCTCCCAGCTAACATAAATTGTGTTGCCTGAAAAGAAAATAGAGTGTCTGACTATTATCCTTGGATCAATTTGACTTTCAGAGAGAGAGGAGGAAGAGGAGGAGGAGGAGGAGGAGGAGGAGGAGGAGGAGGAGAGAGGGAGAGAGAGAGAGAAAGAAAGAGAGAGAGAGAGAGAGAGAGAGAGAGAGAGAGAGAGAGAGAGAGAGAGAGAGAGAGAGAAAACTGCATCCTGAGAAGAAAAACTCCAAGAAGCAGGGCAATTTCTCTCCCATTGTCCCATAACAGCCCTGTACCATCCACGTCCTAGATGGCCAGTCTTCAATAAACCCATTTTCTTCCAACTGTCTGGGGTTTTTGTGTTTGTTTGTTGGGTTTTATTTCCAGGTTTTTTTCCTTATTTGGTGTTTGTTGTTGTTGTTGTTTTATATATATAGCTGAGAAACAGATTCCAGTAAAAAAGGGTAAGAAATGTACATATGTACAAAAAAATAAATAATTCTAAAAGTATTTTTTAAAGATTTTTTTCTTTTTCTTTGTATATATAAATTTTGGGCTTGTCTATATGCCTGGTAAGGCATGGAAGTCAGAAGAATGTATCAGATCCCCTGGAACTGAAGTTATGGATAGTTGTGAGTCACCACATTGGTTATGGGAATTGAACCTGGGTTTTCTGCAATAGCAACAATAATCACTGAGCCATCACTCAAGACCCCCAAAATAAATGATTTTTATGTGATTAAAAGACAATAGCCTGGTTCCGCTAGCTCCACATCCTTTCCAGCATAAGGTGTCTTCAGTGTTTTTGATCTTAGCCATTCTGATGGGTGTAAGATGGTATCTCAGAGTCGTTTTGATTTGCATTCCCCTGATGATTAGGGATGTTGAGCAATTCCTTAAATGTCACTCAGCCATTTGAGTTTCCTCTGTTGAGAATTCTCTGTTTAGTTCAATAGCCCATTTCTTAATTGGACTGTTGGGCATTTTGATGTCTAATTTCTTGAGTTCTTTATATATTCTGGATATCAGTCCTCTGTCAGATGTGGGGTTGGTGAAGATCTTTTCCCATTCTGTAGGCTGTCGCTTTGCCTTGTTGACCATATCCTTTGCTCTACAAAAGCTTCTCAGTTTCAAGAGGTCCCATTGATTGATTGTTTCTCTCAGTGTCTGTGCTACTGGTGTTCTATTTAGGAAGTGATCTCCTATGCCAATGCGTTCAAGACTACTTCCTACAAACGAATGGAAACACATGAACTATGAACCAATAGCTGAGGAGACCCCAACTGGATCAGGCCCTCTGGATAAGTGAGACAGTTGATTAGCTTGAACTGTTTGGGAAGCCCCCGGGCAGTGGGACCGGGACCTGTCCTCAGTGCATGAGCTGGCTGTTTGGATCCTGGGGCTTATACAGGGACACTTCGCTCAGCCTGAGAGGAGGGGACTGGCCCTGCCTGGACTGAATCTACCAGGTTGAGCTGAATCCCCAGGGGAGTCTTTGCCCTGGAGGAGATGGGAATGTGGGGTGGGCTGGGGAGAAGGGGGGTGCGGGAGGGTGGAGAACAAGGGAATCCGTGGCTGATACGTAAAATTAAATTAAATTATAAAATTAAAAAAATAAATAAATAAAATAATTTTTTTTAAAAAAAGACAATAGCATGGGACACAATTTACCTGGGCTTTTGGTGTGGTATCATCTCTACCTTCCTTACTGTGACTCAATCTTCTGGAAAACTTGAACTTTAAGGATCCAAGGGGATCTTGAAAACAAAAGCCCTTCCCTGCTCTCAGTAGAAGAAAAAGGAGTGAGAAATAGGGGACTGTAAGTCAGAAATATTTTTATTCTAGGACTGCTTACTTTAGTTTTATAGTTCTTAGTATATAAAAATACCATACTCTAGGGCAGTGGTTCTCAACATTCCTAATGCTATGACCCTTTAATACAGTTCCTCATGTTGTGTTGACCTACCCAGCCATAAAATTATTTTCATTACTACTCATAACTGTAATTTTGCTACTGTTACAAATTATTATGTAAATATCTGATATGCAGGATGTTTGCCGTGCAGCCCCAGAAAGGTTTACAACCCACAGGTTGAGAACCACTGCTCTAGGGATGCAAGATAGTGTTGGTAAAGTTTATAATGTTTAAAACATAAACAAAGTTAGCTGGGATTAAAGGTTGTCAGCATTACCTTTCTGAAAGTAAAGGGTCTGCTATTCTAACCTTCTGCCTTATAAGACACATCAACTTCTACAAACCCATGACCTCAATTCAAGGGGCTTGTAGAAATAACTAAATAAGAATAAGGATGCAGCCAAAAGAAAGCAGTATCTCAGTTATAAAACTGCAACCTCTGCAATACTGGCTTGTCCCTAACATGTTTCTCTGGCCTATAGCCCACCCTCACATTTCATCATTTGACCCCCATTGACCTACTGACTATGGCTGCTCCTCATACTTTTACCCTTAGCCATTTCAACTTTCATTCTCAAATCCATTTAACTTTTTCAAGGCACTTTTTTATTTTCTTGTCCTATAGCAACTTGGATCAAATTCTACTGCATTTTCACTTTTCTTCACACAACACTCTTTTACTAAAAAGTGCACTTCCTAAGCAAGTACATTGCTGAAGAGCTGCCTCATGTTTAATGAGAGAAACATGTCCTATTCTATTTTCTTCTGTCTTTGCTCGGAAACTTTTCTTTTGTAGAACCTACTGCTTCCTATCATTTTTCTTACATCTCTATTTTTATGATTTGGGGCTTTCATATGGTTCTGGGTCTCTTTTAATCATTTTCTAAGGTCTTAAAATCAATAAGATTTTACATACCCTTCAACAACCTACTTCAGCCAGAAGCAGCTTGTTACCCATCTTCTAAGTACTTTTAACTCTTACAGGAATAGTGTTACATATAATGAGGAAGGATAGAAAGACAGAAACTTATGGGGACATGAGAAGGGAAAGGAATTCTTCATCTTCATGCTTAAAGCCCACATTAAATTATCTTTCATAAAATATTCAACTCTCCTTCAAAAGGGCTATGCCTGAAATCCTTTTCTGGGTTAAATCCACAAAATCTGGTAGGGCCTGAGTAAGGGGTTCTCAAAGATTAAGGGAATAACTCCAGCTACTAAGTGTGAGTGTAGACCTGTGTAGGTATTCCTTCATTGCTAACAGTAGTGAACTAGATATTAGCAGACTTGAAGAACATTGGGGCTACATCTCTCCATCATCATCAAACGCCTGAAAAAAAAAACCAAGTACTAGAACTGCAAAATTTTAATTTGTTGTGAGAATCTTGTGTCCTATCTCTGATACCGAGAAGAGATATGATATCCTGAACTGCCTAGAAAGCCATTAGTAGGTAACTGTCTAATACTGATTCTAAGAGCCCTAAGCTTTATAATTTCACTCTACAGTAAGAAGATTTCTAATTTAAAAAAAGGATTGCTTTCTTCTCTACAAGTCAAACCAATGACTCCTGTCAACAACTAGATATGAAAGACCTTCAAAAAAAGCTGCTTGTTGTAGAGACTTTTAAAAAATTTATAAAGCCTGCTGAAACATAAATCAATACAGTGAACCATTTGGTGATTTTTGCATGAGGTTTTCCAGAGAAGATGTGAACACAAAATTAATCCCTTCATATATGGAATCAATGATAGGTCAAAGTAAGAATTCCACTCAGGAATAGTTTGGTTAACCAATGAGTTTTTTTGGACTTGTTTTCAGAACTATAGATGAGGCATTACTTAAGCAATATGCATTACTCTCCCCTAAACAGTCACATTACCAAAAAATCTCATCCCAATGTGCACAATGGTGTCTTCATACCTGCGTAGATGGAGTTCTTCCTCTAGCTAGCGTTCCATACACCTCTTGAAATCATGAATTTCCAGGAAAAAATTGCACACAACTGACAGGGAGATGTAGGAAGGAGTGGCTATAATATCAAATAAGAAGCTAATGACTCTTTTAAGCCATTACTTTCTATGAGGTGAATTCAGCTGGCCTGATCTTTTTTTTTTTAATGGTTCATTCATGTTTTATTATAATGCTTTATTATACATGAAGATACCCATAAATGAAAAAAATAAACAATTTATTCAAACTGAAAGCAACAATTTTAATGTGGAACACATGGAAGCCATTTGCATGATAAAGTCCTCTTTTCTGATAAAATGCACATATAGTCAACCACCAATTCATGCTTTTTTTATCCATTTTAATTGACAAGCTAGAGTTGGATTAAAGTTACTAGGGTTTGGAGTCCTGAAGGCAGATTCAAACAGACTTCCTTCTATGTTTCAGCCATGTTTAAAGCCTTTACTCTTTAAGGGTTTATTTTCCTAAATGTATTTTCCATATAGGGCAGTTTGAGATAAAGTTAATTAGTTGAAATACATGAAAATTGTCTGCATAAAAGTGGTACAAAAGCCGGGCGGTGGTGGCCCACGCCTTTAATCCCAGCACTCGGGAGGCAGAGCCAGGAGGATCTCTGTGAGTTCCAGGTCAGCCTGGTCTACCAAGTGAGTTCCAGGAAAGGCGCAAAGCTACACAGGGAAACCCTGTCTTGAAAAAAAACCAAAAAAAAAAAAAGTGGTACAAAAGATTGATTGGTATAAAAATAGGGACAATGCCCTTGATTTTGTAAATACCAAGCCTGAAAAAAAATAGTACTACATTTTTCCTCCTAGTAATAAAATATCATCCCAAATTAAGACAAGCAGATGTAAAACTCTTTGTACCTAGTCTCTCAGCTTAAAAAAGGGAAGCATGTGAGGAGCCATATTTAGACTGTTTATTTCTAAAATAACACTTATAATCATTATTTTCTTTTCACCAATGCATTTTCTATGGTACACATTTGCCTACACATTATACTGTAGCTGTCACAAAAGTCTCAAAATAATTTAAGTTTTCAGTCTATAAAATTGATGACTTCATATGGTTTTATTTGACATTCTATAACTTTTTTTTAATTTTTATTTTGCAATACAATTCAGTTCTACATATCAGCCACGGATTCCCTTGTTCTCCCCCCTCCTGCCCCCGTCACCTTCCCCCCAGCGCGCCCCCCATTCCCATCTCCTCCAGGGCAAAGCCTTCCCCACAGACTGAGATCAACCTGGTAGACTCAGTCCAGGTAGGTCCAGTCCCCTCCTCCCAGGCCGAGCCAAGCGACCCTGCATAGGCCCCAGGTTTCAAACAGCCGACTCATGCAATGAGCACAGGACCCGTTCCCACTGCCTGGATGCCTCTCAAACAGATCAGGCCAATCAAATGTCTCACACACTCAGAGGGTCTGATCCAGTTGGTGACCCCTCAGCCATTGGTTCATATTTCATGTGTTTCCGTTCATTTGGCTATTTGTCCCTGTGCTTTATTCAACCTTGGTCTCAACAATTCTCGCTCATATAAACCCTCCTCATTCTCGTTAATTGGACTCCCAGAGATCCAGATCCCTCAGTAGTTGGATGAGGTTTCTAGGTCGACAATTAGGGTGTTTGGCCATCCCATCACCAGAATAGGTCAGTTTGGGCTGTCTCTCGACCATTGCCAGCAGTCTGTTGTGGGGGTATCTTTGTGGATTTCTGTGAGCCTCTCTAGCACTTTGCTTCTTCCTATTCTCATGTGGCCTTCATTTACCACGGTCTCCTATTCCTTGTTCTCCCTCTCTGTTGTTGATCCAGCTGGGATCTCCCGCTCCCCCAAGGCTTTTTCCCTCAACCCTCGCCCTTCACTACCCCCACTCACGTCCAGGCTGTTCATGTAGATCTCATTCCATTTCTCTGTCATTGGGCGATCCCTGTGTCTTTCTTGGGGTCCTGTTTTCCAGGTAGCCTCCCTGGTGATGTGAGTAGCAGTCCACTCATCCTTGTTCCACATCTAGTATCCTGCTATGAGTGAGTACATACCATGTTTGTCTTTCTGAGTCTGGGTTACCTCACTCAGGATGATTTTTTCTAGATCCATCCATTTGACTGCAAACCTCATGATGTCATTGTTTTTCTCTGCTGAGTAGTATTCCATTGTGTATATGTACCACATTTTGTTTATCCATTCTTCAGTTGAAGGGCATCTAGGTTGTTCCCATGTTCTGGCTATTACAAACAATGCTGATATGAACATAGCTGAACAAGTGCTCTTGTGGTATGGTTGAGCATTCCTTGGGTATATGCCCAAGAGTGGTATAGCTGGATCTTGGGGGGAGATGGATTCCCAATTTTCTAAGAAAGCGCCATATTGATTTCCAAAGTGGTTGTACAAGCTTGCATTCCCACCAGCAGTGGAGGAGAGTTCCCCTAGCTCCACATCCTCTCCAGCATAAGGTGTCTTCGGTGTTTTTGATCTTAGCCATTCTGACAGGCATAAGGTGGTATCTCAGAGTTGTTTTGATTTGCATTTCTTTGATGATTAGGGATGTTGAGCAATTCCTTAAATGTCTTTCAGCCATTTGAGTTTCCTCTGTTGAGAATTCTCTGTTTAGTTCTATAGCCCGTTTCTTAATTGGACTGTTGGGCATTTTGATGTCTAATTTCTTGAGTTCCTTATATATTCTGGATATCAGTCCTCTGTCAGATGTGGGGTTGGTGAAGATCTTTTCCCATTCTGTAGGCTGTCGCTTTGCCTTGTTGACCATATCCTTTGCTCTACAAAAGCTTCTCAGTTTCAAGAGGTCCCATTGATTGATTGTTTCTCTCAGTGTCTGTGCTACTGGTGTTCTATTTAGAAAGTGGTCTCCTATGCCAATGCGTTCAAGACTACTTCCTACTTTCTCTTCTAGCAGGTTCAGAGTAGCTGGATTTATGTTGAGGTCCTTGATCCACTTGGACTTAAGTTTTGTGCACGGTGATAGATATGGATCTATTTGCAGCCTTCTACATGTTGATATCCAGTTTTGCCAGCACCATTTGTTGAAGATGCTTTCTTTTTTCCATTGTGCACTTTTGGCTTCTTTGTCAAAAATTATATGTTCATAGGTGTGCGGATTAATGTCAGGGTCTTCAATTCGATTCCATTGGTCCACATGTTGGTTTTTATGCCAGTACCAAGCTGTTTTTATTACTGTAGCTCTATAGTAAAGCTTGAAGTCAGGGATCGTGATGCCTCCAGAGGTTGTGTTATTGTACAGGATTCTTTTGGCTATCCTGGGTTTTTTGTTTTTCCATATGAAGTTGAGTATTATTCTTTCCAGGTCTGTGAAGAATTGTGTTGGTATTTTATGGGGTTTGCATTGAATCTGTAGATTGCTTTTGGTAAGATTGCCATTTTTACTATGTTAGTCCTGCCTATCCATGAGCATGGGAGATCTTTCCATTTTCTGACATCTTCTTCAATTTCTTTCTTCAGGGACTTAAAGTTCTTGTCATATAGGTCCTTCACTTGCTTGGTTAGTGTTACCTAAAGGTATTTTATGTCATTTGTGGCTATAGTAAAGGGTGATGTATCTCTGATTTCCTTCTCCGCTTCTTTGTCCATTGTATATAGGAGGGCTACTGATTTTTTTGAGTTGATCTTGTATCCTGCTATGTTGCTGAAGGTGTTTATAAGCTGTATCAGTTCCTTGGTGGAATCTTTGGGGTCGTTCAAGTATACGATCATGTCATCTGCAAATAGGGAAAGCTTGACTTCTTTCTTTCCAATTTGTATCCCCTTAATCTCCTTATGTTGTCTTATTGCTCTGGCTAGAACTTCAAGTACTATATTGAATAAGTATGGGAAGAGCGGACAGCCTTGCCTCGTTCCTAATTTTAGTGGGATTGCTTTGAGTTTCTCTCCATTTAATTTGATGTTGGCTGTTGGCTTGCTGTAAATTGCCTTTATTATGTTTAGGTATGTTCCCTGTATTCCTGATCGCTCCAAGACCTTTATCATGAAGGGGTGTTGGATTTTGTCAAATGCCTTTTCAACATCTAGTGAGATGATCATGTGGTTTTTTTTCTTTGAGTTTGTTTATATGGTGTATTACATTGACGGACTTTCATATGTTGAACCACCCTTGCATCCCTGGAATGAATCCTACTTGATCATGGTGGATAATTGTTTTGATGTGGTCTTGGAGTCTGTTTGCCAGTATTTTATTGAGTATTTTTGCATCAATGTTCATGAGGGAAATCGGTCTGTAGTTCTCTTTCTTTGTTGTATCCTTGTTTGGTTTAGGAATCAGGGTAATTATAGACTCATAGAAGGAGTTTGGTAATGTTCCTTCTGTTTCTATTGTGTGGAACAATTTAGAGAGTATTGGTATTAACTCTTCTTTGAATATCTGGTAGAATTCTGCACTGAAACCATCTGGTCCTGGGCTTTTTTTGGTTGGGAGACTTTTAATGACTGTTTCTATTTCGTTAGGGGTTATTGGACTATTTAAATAGTTTATCTGTTCTTGATTAACTTAGGTATGTGGTACCTATCCAGAAAATTATCCATTTCTTTTAGGTTTTCCAGTTTTGTGGAATAGAGGTTTTTGAAGTATGACCTGATGATTCTCTGGATTTCCTCAATGTCTGTTGTTATGTCCCCCTTTTCATTTCTGATTTTGTTGATTTGGATGCTCTCTCTCTGTCTTTTGGTTAGTTTGGATAAGGGTTTGTCTATCTTGTTGATTTTCTCAAAGAACCAACTCTTTGTTTCATTAATTTTTTGTATTGTTCTCTTTGTTTCTATTTTATTGATTTCAGCTCTCACTTTGATAATTTCCTGGCATCTATTTTTCCTGGGAGACTTTGCTTCTTCCTGTTCTAGAACTTTCAGGTATGCTGTTAAGTCACTAGTGTGAGATTTCTCCAGCTTATTTATGTGGGCATTTAGTGCTATGAATTTCCCTCTTAGTACTGCTTTCATAGTGTCCCATAGGTTTGGATATGTGGTGTCTTCATTTTCGTTGATCTCTAGGAAGTCTTTAATTTCTTTCTTTATTTCTTCCTTAACCCATTGGTGATTTAGTAGGGTATTATTCAGTTTCCATGAGATTGTAGGTTTTCTGTAGTTTTTGTTGTTGTTGAAATCCAACTTTAGACCATGGTGGTCTGATAGAACACAGGAGGTTATTCCAATTGTTTTGTATCTGTTTAGATTTGTTTTGTGACCAAGTATGTGGTCGATTTTAGAGAAGGTTCCATGGGGTGCTGAGAAGAAGGTATATTCTTTTTTGTTAGGATGGAATGTTCTGTAGATGTCGATTAAGTCCATTTGAGTCATGACATCAGTTAAGTCCTTTATTTCTCTGTTAAGTTTCGATTTGGGAGATCTGTCCAGTGATGAAAGTGGGGTGTTGAGGTCTCCCACTATTAATGTGTGGGGTTTTATATGTGATTTAAGCTTTAATAATGTTTCTTTTACATATGTGGGTGCCCTTGTGTTTGGGGCATAAATGTTCAGAATTGAGACTTCATCTTGGTGAATCTTTCCTGTGATGAGTATGTAATGCCCTTCTTGATCTCTTTTGATTGATTTTAGTTTGAAGTCTATTTTGCTGGATATCAGGATGGCTACTCCTGCTTGTTTCTTAAGACCATTTGATTGGAAAGTCTTTTCCCAGCCTTTTATTTTTAGGTAGTGTCTATCTTCGAATTTGAGATGTGTTTCTTTAATGCAGCAGAAAGATGGGTCCTGCTTTCGTATCCATTCTGTAAGCCTATATCTTTTTCTAGGTGAATTAAGTCCATTGATATTGAGGGATATTAATGTCCAGTGATTGTTCATTCCTGTTATTTTTTGGTGGTGATGTGTGTGTACTTTTCTTTGTTGGGGTTTACTGCTGTGGCTTTATCTATTGCCTGTGTTTTCGAGGGTGTATCTGACTTCCTTAGTTTGTAATTTTCCTTCTAGTGCTTTCTGTAGGGCTGGGTTTGTGGATAAATATTGTTTAAATCTGGCTTTGTCATGGAATGTCTTGTTCACTCCATCTATGATGATTGAAAGTTTTTCTGGGTATATTAGTCTAGGCTGACATCCATGATCTCTTAGTGTCTGCATTACGTCTGTCCAGGTCCTTCTGGCTTTCAAAGTCTCCATTGAGAAATCGGGTGTTATTCTGATAGGTTTGCCTTTATATGTCACTTGGCCTTTTTCCTTTGCTGCTCTTAATATTCTTTCTTTATTCTGTACATTTAGTTGTTTAATTATTATGTGGCGAGGGGACTTTTTTGGGGGGTCTAGTCTGTTTGGTGTTCTATAGGCTTCTTGTATCTTCATAGGCATTTCCTTCTTTAAGTTGGGAAAGTTTTCTTCTATGATCTTGTTGAATATATTTTCTGTGCCTTGAGTTGCTATTCTTCTCCTTCTTCTACCCCTATTATTCGTAGGTTTGGTCTTTTCATGGTGTCCCAAATTTCTTGGACATTTTGGTTCATGACTTTGTTGGCTTTAGTGTTTTCTTTGACTGATGAATCTATTTCTTCTACTGTATCTTCAACGCTAGAGATCCCCTCTTCCATCTCTTGCGTTCTGTTGATTATACTTGCATCTGAAGTTCCCAATCATTTTCTCAGATTTTCTATTCAGCATTCCCTCTGTTTGTGTCTTCTTCATTTTTTCTATTTCCCTTTTCAGGTCTTGGACTGTTTCCTTCATTTGTTTCATTGATTTTTCTTGCTTTTCTTTCAGTACTTTATTGTTTTCTTCCAGGACTTTAATGATTTCTTCTAATTTGTTTGCCCTTTCCTCTAGTTGTTTACAGCGTTCTTCCCATTTTTTGTCTTTTCCTCTACACGAGCCTCTAGCTTCTTCATGATGTCATTCATAAGGCTATTTTCTTCTGCTTCTTCCAATTTCTGATGTTCAGGTCTAGGTGTTGGAGGAGGGCTAGGGCCTGGTGATGCTGTATTGCTATTCATTTTGTTGTATGTGTTTCTGCCTTGACGTCTGCCCATCTCCTTGTGGTTCGTTCTTGGCCTTATCTGGACACTTGGTTGAGACAGAGCTGACAGATTCAGAAGTCATTCTCTCTTGTCCAGATGGGAACTCTCTTGTCCAAATTGGAAGTCTGGGGCAGGATGGGAGCTCTTGTCCAGAAGGGAAGTCCCAGGCAGGATGGGAGCTGGGGGCCAGCCTCTAAGTCTCAAGAAGAGGCCTCGGGCTCAAGCGGATGGGCGTGGGGGCAGGGCATGGAGACTGCAGGGTCTGCCAGGGGTCTTGGAGAAGGGGATCCTTCCCAGTGGGTCTAGAAGGGAACCTGCTTGGTGGCCAGAACCTGGGGCCAAGTTGGGTAGGTCTTCCCCAGAGTGGCTGGTGCCCAGGGATGGTGTCCGGGGCAAGCTAGGGGACTCACCTGTGCTCCAGAAGGGAAGTCCGGGGCAGGATGAAGCTGCGGGCTGGCCTCTAAGTCTCAGGAAGAGGCTTTGGGCTTGGGCGGATGGGCATGGGGGCAGGGCGTGGAGACTGCAGGGTCTGCCAGGGGTCTTAGAGAAGGGGATCCTTCCCGGTGGGGCTAGAAGGGAACCTGCTTGGTGGCCAGAACCTGGGGCCAAATTGGGCAGGTCTTCCCCGGAGTGGCTGGTGCCCAGGGATTGGGTCCGGGGCAAGCTCTTACTATTTTTAATATAGGCGAAATTCTAGATCAGAGGACATACTCCAGGAATTCCAAACCCCATTTTACCCACCACCATTCCAAAAAAAATAAACTGATGTAATCATAAAAAGGAAGGTATAGTTTTTTAATCAAGATATGGTCATTTAAATGAATAATATCCCCCATAAACTATTTGGGGAGGTTATGAAATAAATCCTTTCCTTCCCAGGTTGCTTTGGTCATGGTGTTTTATCAGAGCAATAGAAACCTGTGAAATTACCAATGATGTTGGTAATATCTGATAAGGTGATTCTAAAATTCTCATGGAAAAGTAAAAGATTCCAAATAGGCAAAACTGAAAAAGAACAAAGGATTTCTGGCTTTAAACCCTACTATAAAAGTATCCTATCAAAACAGTATGGTACTGTCATGAAACCAGACCTATAATAACATAGACCAATGGAATAGAATTAGAACTCAAGAACTAAATATTTTCAGTTCCCATCAACTTATCTTTGACAGTGGTACCAAGATAATTCAAACAAAAGCGCAACCATTTCTACCTATGCTATTAAGACAACTGGGCATCACATGCAAAAAATAATGTTTGACTCCTACCTCACACTACATAGAAAATTAAACTCAAGTGTCTAGGGATATATTTCTCAGTGATAGTGTGCTTTTCTAGCCTGCTGAAGACTTTAGGTTGTCAATTCCAAGTGAAAGGGGAACAAGGAGGAGTGAGGGAGAGTAAGAGAACCCAAAATGTGTCAAAGGTTTAAAATTATAAGAGTTAAAAGTACACATCTCTTAGAAGAAAATATAAGCATAAATTTTCATGATATTTGATTGGGCAACATTGCCTTTTATATTTAAAACTACCAAAAAATAACAAAAACAGATAGACTTGATTTCATTAAAATATTCTATGTCCTTCAAAGGATTCTATCAAGAAAGTGACACAACAAGCAAGAAAATGAAGAAAAAATAAACCATATACTTGATAAGGAATTAAATTCATGATATAAAAATGCTTGCAATTAAAAACTAAAAGATAAATACCTAATTTACAAATGGATAAACATATAAGTGAATATTTCTTCAAGGATAATATACAAATGCCCCTCAAAAATAAATACATATAAAGATGCTTAACATCATTAGTCCTTATAGGAAGCCAGTCAAAACTGCAATGAGATCTTACCTCAAACACACTTGGAGAATCTGAAGAAAGTGGAGCTGTCATGAATTACTGCTGGGAATATTAAATGTTGCTGTTGCTTTAGAACCGAAAGTGTAAGTTCACATAAAATCTTGTCCACAAATATTCATAGTAGTTATAGTAGCCAAAGGGGGAAAGCAATCCCAAAGTATATCAATTTCCATGTGAATGAATAAATGGTATCTATACAATAATTATCCAGGCATAAAAAGGAATAAAGGACTGGGGGTATAGCTCCATAGTTACCATTTGCCTAGCATGCACAGAGTCCTAGGTTTCATCTCCAGTATCAAAAATAAGGAAATACTGATATATGCCACAAGAGAGATGAATCCTGAAATTAGGATGCTAAGTGATAAAAGCGAGACAAAGATCATATGTTATCTGTATTTTCTTATGTTATTTTCTTTGTCACTGTCACAAATACTTAACAAAAGCAACTTGGGAAGGAAGGAAGGAAGAAAGGAAGGAAGGGAGGGAGGGAGGGAGGGAGGGAGGAAGGGCTTGTTTGGCTGATAGTTCCAGCCTATCATGGCTAGGAAGTCCTGGTTGAGGTGTTTGAGGCAGGTGCTCACATTGTATACACAGCCAGGAAGCAGAGAATGATGAATGCTTATTCTCAGCTTGCTTTCTCCTCCTTTATTCAGGGCAGGACTTTGGCTTGTGGAACAGTGCTGCCATATGTAGGATGGGTCTTCTCACCTCAATTAAGCTAATCAAGATAATCCCTCTTATGTGTGCCAAGAGGATTGTCTCCTAGGTAGTTTCAGAGCCTGTTGAAACCACAATATTATCACACTGCAATTCTATTTATATGAAATGTACAAAATAGATAAATCCACAAAGACAGAAAATAGATTTGAATTAGAGAAAGTAGAAAACTAGAGTAAGTAAATGTTTATATAGCTTCAGAATAAGGGTTGGGGATAATGTGGCTCTACTCCTTACTGAGAATTCATAGATTTAGAGGGTTCATTGCCTTAAGTTACATACTCACCACTGAGCCCACTGGGCTCCAATGGGTAGATCCAAATTCATGATCACACAGATGGCTCTGTTTAAAAATCTGTGAGTAATAAAACAAAATGAAGAGGCATAAATGTAAGGAAGAGATTTGTAAGGAATGGGGGGATAGACAGGGTATTAGATAGATGTGTAGAGGATTAATGCTGTCATTATGCACTATGTATATATATGAAATTATCAAAGAAAATTTTAATTGATAAAAATGAAAGAAATGTAGTATATAGATAATGTTTTCCAAACACAGTAGGGTATTAATATATATAAATTCATAGTGATTGTGACAGCATGCATAAGACCTGCACAAGTTTTAGACAGACAAAACCCCAGCATGGCAGAGGGGAGGTAGGCATGAAGTCCCAACCCTAGCTGAGGGACTATTGGCATTTGATTGCTTCTGGGAGAGGGATTGTCAGGTTTTTTTTCAATGGTGTGACACTTAGTATATGGACTGCACTCCATTGCAGGCCTCATTTCCAGGAGCACTCAGCCAACACAAGCTGGACTTGATAGATTTGTAAGAGAGAGAGGAGACAGAGAGAGAAATTGAAAGACAAAGAGACAGACAAAACACAAAGTTGGGTAGGTAGAGAAGTAGGGGAGGATCTGAGAAGAGTTGGGGGAGATGAATGAATATGATCAAAATATATTGCATGAAAATCAATAAAAACATAATTTTTTAAAAAAGCAACATGAAAAAATAAAAAGGAAAGAAAGTAAATCGACAACTAAAGCTTCTACAATCACAAATGTCTTGTCCAGTAAATTACCTCCAATACATTAGGAAAAAAAAGTAGCAGTAGTTTCAAAGAAAAAAAACCCTACTAGAAACTAGAAAACAAATGAAGAGATATTTCCAAGAGTTTTTGAAGTCATCCTAATACTATAATCTACAAGCACATCATAAAAAGTTTAATTATGAACAAAAATCTTTTAGGAAGATATATAAAAACCTAAGAAAAAATATTCAATTTATATCCATTAGCACATAAATAGGAAAAATGTCACAAATAAGTTAGTTTATTTCAGGAATGCAAAAGTATCTTAACACTTAAAAATCAGCTAATGCAATCTACCATGTGAAAAGGAAGTAAAGAAGTAAAAAATATGGTAATCTTAGTGACTGCAGAAGAAGAATTGGGGAAAATGTGGATTGTTTGCAAGAACAAAATAAGAACTCCCTTTAAGGGTATACACACACACACACACACACACACACAAACACACACACACACACACAAAGCGCTGACAGCACCATCATAATTAATGGTGATTTATTAAATTCTCTATTGGCATTGTGACTAATGAAAGGTTCTTCACCAATGCAAATTATATCTACTTTCTGGGCAGAAAAGATGTGATATCATTCCTCATTCATCATAAAGACATGGTTCACTTTCCAATAGTGGAAGACAAGGTAACAAGAGAAAAACATAACAAATTTAGTTAATCAAAGTTTTACATGACACTATAGTCTTCAGATTGAAAACTGAAAAATACTCAGGGATAACTTTTTTCTGTGCTTATATTCAATGACGATAAATGTATAGCCCTAAGGAAATGTTGGTCAAAAGAATATAGATATCATGGTAAGAGGCTGAGAGGGAGCCAATAACACCTCTTAGGTGGAATCCTTCTTGCACTCTAACATCTCCTGTCCTATGTATGGACAGTATCATCTGGTATGAGGGGCTTCAATGGAGGAGAAAGAGGGCAGTTTTCCAGATTTGATTCTTGTTTTGAGAAAGTAGAGTTCTAGTTTCTATATTCCACTTTGGAGAATAAGAATTTTATGGTGATATTTTATTTGTGTTGAAATGTGATTTTATTTGTATGTTAATAAATAAAGTTGCCTGGGGGTCAGAGCTAAAAGTGAACCATTTAGCAGAAGTCCAGTAGTGGTGGCACACGACCTTATCTGATCACATGGCAGGCAGAGTCTCTGTATGGTCAAAGACACAGCCAAGCGGTGACACAAACTTTTAATCCTAGTACCAACCATAAAGGTCTGTATAGACAGGCAGTGATGAGGAAGTCAGGTGTTTGGGTTTAGAGCCAATGAGAAGGCAGAACAGAAAGGCAATAAAAAGACAAGTTAGACATTAGAAGATCTCTCTCAGGGGAAGCAACAGCAGCAAGTGGTAAGCTAAAGGCTATTCGATTGTACTCTGATCTCTTGGGCTTTTAACTCTATATTTGGCTCTGTATTTCTTATTTAATAAGACCATTTAGAATTACATATACAGAATTTTTTTTCTAAGACTCACTTTGAGGACAGCTAGAAAGAATGATAGGAGACAGAATGACAGGAGACAGTCACTGAGATACTAGGATCCTGAGGTTGCTTTTGAGGCTGTATAGAGTTCTTTGGTTTAAAGTGCTCATCAGGCCAAGATTCCATAATTTGTAGGTATTATAATCTAAGTTCAAACATTAACTATTAATGTGTATTAACATTATTAGAGATTCTAAATAAGAAAGGAAATTATTGTGGTTATAAAGAAAAAAAGAAAACCGCCATTATTCTCACACAATATGATTTTGTAATAAGTTCACCATGGCCACTGGATGAGATGCAGCATACAAATACCAATTTTATTTTTATATGTAGAGAAAAAAATTACACAATTAATTTTTAAGAAACTTGTGTGATTTACATTATTTCTCAGAAACATCAAAGTCAGGAATAGATGTGAGAATATGTGTAGAAAACATTAGCATCACAATGAAAAAGGTAATATTATGAAGGTTTGTTGGGTTTAGTAAAAACTTATAAATGCTGTCATTTGAGCTCCTGAGTTTCCTGTCATCTCCCTCTTAGTCTCTTTCGCACAATGATTCAAACATGGATGATTTTGTACACTAGCTATTGCAATCCATTTAAAAAGTCATCTCCTGCTTTTCTTCTACATACATACCCATCTCTCTGTGCTCATAAACCCTCTGGCTAACTTTCAAAACACAACTAATTTCTTCATTCTATCCAAGACATGGTTGGAGAACCTTGTTAGTACTCAGTAAATATGTGGTTGAATACTTCACAAATAATAAGTGACAGGACTGAATTACTTCCTCTCAAGGAAGAAAAATATCATTACTAGCAGATGTGGATCTTGAAATCTCCTGAATTTAAGGGCCCAAGTTGTACTTGACAGCTTCAGTATGACAGGTGATGGATGATAAGCTGTGTCAATAGAGAGAGCAAAGTATTCATCATATTTCGTGGTATGTGGATCAACTCAGAATAAGAGCCAGATGGTAGGAAGTTTCCCATCTGGATGAAGGCTAGTACAAGAAGTTTGAAACCCTATCAAGTTAGGGCAGAACCAGGAGGGACTTCAGTAAGACCCACTATATTAATGCCTAAACATGTGAATTCACTGGAATAGAAAAGAAACCTGAATGAATCATTTCCAGAAAACATTTGCAAGAAAATATGTACAAAGTAAATGTAAAATATAACAAATTTAACCAAGTTTTGCCCTGATCACATAACTCTATGGCACAAAATAATAGTACTCAATTTGGGATATTATTCAAAGACACTTTAGATTTTGTTTAGCACAAATCATCTCTTATCTCCAAGGAGAGAGGCACAGATGTCCAGCTTATTAGCATAATAAAAGAACTACTTCAAGTTTCATATAACATCAATGATTCTTTTACTTCTGCTCAGCCTAACATGTCTCAATTTGGAATAAATCCAGAAGACTCTTTGCTTGCACTACATTTTTATTTGTTTTCTTTTTTAGAAAAAACATTTGATTCTAAGAGAGTCACAGAGTAATACAATGAGTAATTATATATATATACATATATATATATTTATATATATATATATTCCACCTAGATTTACAAATTGCATTACCACCCTGCCATTAACATTCAACTTATCTGTAAGAAATTAAAACAGCAAAAAAGTGTATTGACAGTCAAACCTGGTGGCAAATTCTGTCAGCCCAGAATTCAAGTGACAAAGGTTAGAACATGATAAACTTAGTTGGATCAATTCTATAAAAATGAAAAGAGGCTGAGGGTATGGTTCAGTGGAAAATCACTTGTCTAGCATCTGCAACACCTGGGTTCAATCATCAGTACTTGGAATATGACCATAATTATGTGGCCAGTGACATGATAATGTCAACCACTCTGGAATTTTCTGAAGTTCCATATCATCAATGATCAAATGGAGACAAGGGTATTGAATTTACACACTTTTTCAAGTATTCTATAAAGGGTCAAATTTTTAAAATGAAACTTGTGAGAATAGTCAACCTATAACTGATTTGACTAAAGCGCACTGTTGTGGGATGGTCTGTATGTCAAATTACTCTGATTGGTCAATAAATAAAACACTGATTGGCCATTGGCTAGGCAGGAAGTGTAGGCGGGACAAGGAGGAGAATAAAGCTGGGAAGTGGAAGGCTGAGTCCAGAGACACTGCCAGCCGCCACCATGACAAGCATCATATGAAGATGCTGGTAAGCCACGAGCCACGTGGCAAGGTATAGATTTATAGAAATGGATTAGTTTAAGATATAAGAACAGTTAGCAAGAAGCCTGCCACGGCCATACAGTTTGTAAGCAATATAAGTCTCTGTGTTTACTTGGTTGGGTCTGAGCGGCTGTGGGACTGCCGGGTGATAGAGATTTGTCCTGACTGTGGGCCAGGCAGGAAAACTCTAGCTATAGTGCACTCCCTGAGATGGAACCCATACTTGATGCTGCTTGGGTGACCAATAACCAGAGACATCATAGCTTAGTGACCTATGGTAAAACAAAGAAAAGTAGCAATGAAATGACTTCTAATGACATTCTACTGTACTCACAGAGCAGTGCTTTACTCAGCCATCATTAGAGAATTATAGCTCTGATAGCTTCCTCCAGCAGCAGATGGGAATACTGAGACCCACAGCCAGACAGTATGCAGAGAGTGAGAGACCTTGGAACACACAGTTTAGATGGGATATCTTTATCAAATCCCTCCTCTCAGAGCTCAGGGAATCCCTCAGAAGAGGAGGCAGAAAGAGTATAAGAGCCAGAGGGGATGGAAGACACTAAGAAACAAGGTCCTCAAAATCAACATGATCAAAGCACATATGAAGTCACAGAGACTAAAGCAGCATGCACAGGGCCTGCACAGATCTGCACTAGGTCCTCTGTGCTTATATTATGATTTCTAATTTAGTGTTTTTATGGGATTTCTGAGTGTGTGAACAGGTGGATCTCTGATTCTTGTGCCTTCTCTTGGGCTCTTTTCCTTCTGTTTTCTAATTTTTGTCCAATTCCAGTTGGTGCCACATGCATTTAATCCCAGCACTGCAGAGGCAGAGGCAGTTGAGTTTGAGGCCAATCTGGTCTATAGAATTAGTTTCAGGACAGCCAGGGCTGTTACACAGAGAAAACCTATCTCAAAAACAAAAACAAAACAGAAGAAAAAGAAGAAGGAAGAGGAGGAGGAGGAAGAAGAAAAAGATGATGATGATGATGAAGAAGGAGAAGGAGGAGAAGCAGAAAGAGAAGATTCAGAAGAAAATAGGAGGTAATCATAGGCACTGGGGTGATCTAAAGTTTCAGACACAGGGAGCTTCAGACAGAGGGAGGAGACTGATGCTGACCCCTAGGGAAAGGTTTGTAGCTAAAGAGTGTTCCACAACTCAGGTTGGAATCTGTGAACATAAGGATGAGGCTGGGGGTGACCTAGGGCAAAAAGCTCCTAGGCATAGTATCTCAATGCACGGCAGAAGTCATAAACTCAGAGAGAAGACAGAAGCTGACCGAGATAAGTTGTACTGGTATGGGGAGTTTCACTCTCAATAGAATCTGTGGACCCAGAGATGGTGCAAAAGGTGATCCAGGGGAAGCCCCCTCAGAGGCAGAAGCTGTGGAAGTCAATAAAGGTCTAAACTGTCCCAAGAGAGTAGCTGACTCTCAGAAGAAGACAAGGTGTACAGCCTATAATCCTGAATAGCAGTCATACAAAAGAAAATGATTTAATATTTTCCAAAATATTATAAACATGTCCACTAAATGTAGCATGAATCTTAACAGTTCTTGTTAATAAGATCAAACCCAAGGCCAGTTATTGGGGTGAATACTGGAAGATCAGAGAGACAGAATGAGCCACAGCTACCTCACCTTGCTGGATCCTCAGCTGGTCTTGTTTCCTCAAACTGGATGCCTCTGAGTCCTCATCCATAATGGGTCTCAGCTGAACTGCTTCTCGAAAGCCTGAAGCTTAACCAGCTAAAAGCTTCTAGTTTCTGGTCTCCATGCCTTATATATCTTTCTGTTTTTGCCATCACTCCCTGGGATTAAAGGCTGGCTTTCTGGGATTAAAGGCGTGAGTCACCATGCTTGGCTGTATCCTTGAACACATGGATTTCTGCCTCTGGAATGCTAGGATTAAAGGCGTGTGCTACCACTGCCTAACCTCTATGTTTAATATTGTGGCTTTTCTGTTCTCTGACCCCAAATAAGTTTATTAGGATACACTATATTTTGGGGAACACAATACTACCACATTTCCTCTCTTTTTGTCTAAAATTTAAAAAAGGCTTATAACTAATACAAGAAAAACTATCCAATAAGTATATACAATATATACAGTCAAGAGTACATTAACGATGTCTAGTCCATTAACATTTGACAGATTCAGATAAAAACTCCATTATATATATTAACAATGTCCAGTACAGTAACATCTGATAAACTCAGACCAAAAATTTTTCATTACTTATCTTATTTAAAACAACTAGTTCCTTTTTAAAAGTAGATTCCATAATCTCCCTTTATATCTTATCATATCCATATTCTCTCTTTTTTCTTTCCATAATACATTCAGTAGTCTACCTTTTGTCATTTTTATATCTTCCCCTTTTTCTTCAGTATAGATTCAGTGACCTACCTATTTAGCCTATTATTTCTTTATCTTTTTTCTCAGAGTAGATTCAATGATCTATCTCATATCTTATTCTATTTTTCTTTTTGCTTTCTAGGGATGAAGATATCTTTAGGGAATCTTGAAGAGAAAATTTTTGGGTTAATTGTCAAGTCATGTATCATTTGTCCAGTCTCTGCATAAAAAGAAAGTTCAGGGCTTGTCATAAGTCCTTGCTCGAGTAGTATGTCAGGCTGGATCATCTCAGCTAGTCATCTTGAAATTGTCCTGACCAGTTTGCAGTCCAACGTAGATCTCTCCTTGGTGTTAACAAGCTTAATGGCTTTATCATAGTCCATGTGGAATCATCTTTGGGGAGTCCTGTCTTCTTTTTTCAAGATTTCAAAGTTACTGTTAGGCATGGTCATGGTTCCCTGCAGACCCTTTTTATTTTGTGCCTCCTCTGTGGTTTGGAGCAATCACAGTCTGATAAATGTCTGTCTCTCGGAACCATGAACATTCTTCCCTAGAAGAGAATATCATCACAACAATTTCTCCCCACCATTTGTCTTGCCAAACTTTTCCAAACTGACCTTTGCCAATGCTTTCTTGTAACATGATGGTCCTGGCAATTCTTCTCTGAACAAGCAGTAGTAAACCCTTTGTCCCAGGTAGCAGCATCATCGCAGTCACCAACATGATGAGAAGGAGCTGGCAACGTGGAGCAGTAGCCACGGCTTCCATGGTCCCACCACTGTTTGTGGCTCAGTCATGGCCGAAGCTTCTCCCAAGCCTCCTAGGCCAGCCTCAAACTCAGGATCCTCCTGCCTCTCTCTCCTTCAGCAAATCCTACCAGCGTGCGCCACCACAACCAGCTGAGTGTAGCTCGGGCCTGAGCTGGGGCCGACAAGGCTGCAGACAAGCACCTTTTTCATGAATTCGTACCACGAGCGTTGGGCACCAGTTGTAGCATGAATCTTAACAGTTCTTATTAATAAGATCAAACCCAAGCCCAGTTATTGGGGTGAATACTGGAAGATCAGAGAGACAGAATGAGCCACAGCTACCTCACCTTCTAAAAGAAGAAATATGACTTTAATCCCAGCACTCGGGAGGCAGGCCAGTCGGATCTCTGTGAGTTCAAGGCCAGCCTGGTCTACAAAGCAAGTTCCAGGAAAGGTGCAAAGATACACAAAGAAACCCTGTCTCGAAAAACAAAAAAAGAAGAAGAAGAAGAAGAAGAAGAAGAAGAAGAAGAAGAAGAAATGTGACTTGAAAACAAAACAAAGTAAGACAGACTCAATTGACAAACTCTGTATACATACATTCCAGAACAGAAATAAAAATTACATAAAATTAACATATGTTCTCTAAGAAGTATTAATCCCATAGTAGTTGGCCTCAATGAGAATTACTTGAAAGGACTTCCAGATAAAGGATTCAAAATAATTATCATTGCTATATTCAAGCAACTCGAGGAAGGCATAAGTGTAGTTCAAGAGAACAGAAACAAAGATCTGAATAGAATGAATAAGTCAACTCAAGATACGAAATAAATGAAATGAGATGAAAAATATAAAATAAAAAGAATTTTTTAATTCTAGCCAAAGT
Source organism: Peromyscus eremicus (assembly GCF_949786415.1). Classification (NCBI taxonomy): domain Eukaryota; kingdom Metazoa; phylum Chordata; class Mammalia; order Rodentia; family Cricetidae; genus Peromyscus; species Peromyscus eremicus. The sequence goes on along the minus strand of NC_081439.1, from coordinate 5,512,390 downwards.
GAAATGATGCTGGAAATGTAAGCCAAATATCAAGCTCAGTGGACAGCTTGAACAATAGAACAGAGCATGTGGAAAACAGAGTATCAGAGCTTGAAGACAAGGTAGAAGAATTAGGTTATTCAGTAAAGGACAATAAGAAAATTTCCAAAAAAATACATGGATAAAATATTGTATTTCAAAAGTGTCTCAAAGGAGTCAAACCATACAACAGGGCCCATGTGGGAGGTTTATTGAATGGAGGGGAGAGAAGTGGCAGAGAAGAGGGGAGAGATTGGTCTCTGGGGACAAGAGCAAAAGAAGAGAAAGAAATAGATATGAGAGCCAGGCAGGGCCTGCCTTTTATAAGGGAACGTAGCAAATGCATATAGGGTGCTCTTAGTGGAGGCAGCTGAGGATGTATCCTGTCAGGACCCTAAAGGCAGGCCAGTACAGATGCCTGAATGCTAACATAAAAAAAATGGAAGATATTTGAGACCTTATTTTGAAAACTACTGAATTATGGGCATGTAAGAAATGTAGAAATGTAGAAAATATTTTCAATAGAATTGTAGAATGTTTACATAGTTATGGCCCCCATAGACTCACATGTTTGAATGCTTGGCACACAGGAAGTAGCACTATTAGGATTTGAATTGTGGGGGCACAGCCTAAGAGGTTTCAGAGGAGAAAAAATGTTAGTATGTGGCCTATAGAACAGTCTTGTGATGTTTTAGTGAAAAATGTGACTGCTTTTGTCCTTATCTGAAAAGGCTGCCTGAAGCTAAAGTAAAAAGTTTTGGATTAATACTGTTGGCATAGGAAATCTCAAAATAGCTAGTATGTGTGATTATTAGTGGTAACTCTTATGAGGATCTATGACAAGAAGGAGCAAGCTGAGTAAGTAAAATTACAAAATGTACAATTTGAGGAGAAAAGGGTACCAGGAAGTAGAATGGAGCTAAATCCTGTGTTCAAAGAGATAAACAGACTAAAGAATAGCCGAATGTTAAGCAGAATAAAGGGGGTGGTGACCTCAGGGCAAGATCCCACCCAGCTAAGCTTCTAATTTGGGAAAAGGAATTAAAGAACAGCTTACGTCCAGGTGTGGTGGTACACACCTTTACTCCCCAAATTCAGGAGACAGGCATGCAGATCTTGGAGTTCAAGGCCAGCCTGGTTTACAGATTGAGTTCCAGGATATCCAAGCTTAGGCAGTGAAGGAAATCATTGAAAACAGAAAGCTGGTGAATATGTAATTAAATGAGGGAACCATGTTCCAGCCCCAGTAAGCAACAGAACTTGGCAGCTTCTGCTACATGGTTCTGGTTTTAGAGTCTAGGATACAAGAAAGAGGTTATGGAATTTCTCTGTGTGACTAAGAAAAGCCACAGAGGCCAGACTTGTGGCAGGGTGTCCCTTCATGGAGGCTCAGAAAGGCTGTTGTGTGAAGCCTGGATTGCCTTGGAGAACCCAAGATGTTGAAGATGCCAGAGTCATGGGATAGATGTTGAGGAAAGCTGGTAATGGAATGGAAATGGCCCAAGAAAAAGAAGTGTGTTGCAATCAACAAAGCTGAAAGGAGTTAGAGATCTAAAGGGCACTTTGACATCAGACATGTAAATGCAGAGTTTAGAGTTTTCCCAGCTGTTTTTAAGTCTTGCTTTGGTCCAGTACTTCCTTACTATGCTCCTTTCCTCCATTTTGGAAGGATAATGTATATTCTGTGTTACTATATGTTGGAAATAAGTGATCTGGTATTTTATTTTGATTTTACAGGGGATTACAGTTAAGAGATTGCATGAATCTCAGAAGAGACTTTGATCTTTGGGCTTTAAACATTGTTGAGACTGTGATAGACTATAAGGACTTTTAAAGTTGGGCTAAATGCACCTCTTCATTATGTTATAGTTACAAGCCTATGGGACCCAACAAGTGGAATGTGGTGATTTGAATAAGAATGGCCTTCACAGACTCATGTGTTTGAATACTTGGCACATAGGGAGTGGTATTATTAGGAGGTATGGTCATATTGGAGTATGTGTGATCGTATTGGAGGAAGTATATCATTGTGAGGGCCGTCTTTGAGATCTCATACATGCTCAAGTACATAATCTCTCCTTCTGCTACCTGCAGATCAAGATGTCTCCAACAAATTTCTGCTTGCATGCTGCCATGTCCCACCATGATGATAAAATTGACTAAATCTCTGAAACTGTAAGCTACCCCCAACTGAATGTTTTACTTTATAAGATTTGCCATGGTCATGGTGTCTCTTCACAGCATAGAAACACATACTAAGACAAAATTACTCAAACCTAAAGAAAGAGATGCTTAAGTGAGTACAAGTGGCCTACAGAACACCAAATAGGACAAGAAAAGGAATATTTCATGATATATTCTAGGTAAAGTGTTAAAAACATTGAAAAGAAAGAGTATTGAAAGCTTTAAGAACTCAAGCCTATCAGAATAATAGCTAATTATTTTATAGAAAGTTTTAAATATAACAGAGCCTGAAAGGGTATATTCTAAGTTCTCAAAGACTATAACTGCCAATCCATACTATTATACCCAGAAAACCTATCCAAATGAAGAAGAAATAGAAGTTTCCCGTGGTTAAAAAAGGACAGAAAGGAATTTATGACTTTCAGGCTTTTAAGCTAAGAGGATACTAGATGAGAAAGCTAAACATACTCAAGTGTCTACTATCATAGAAAACTTAATATAATGATATTGTTTTCCATGGATTGTTCAGTTATCTTTCTTATTCCTTCCAGGACTGCTTGCCCAGTAACAGCACTGTCTATAGCTGGCTAAGCCCTCCTACACCAGTTAACAATCAATAAAATGCCATATAGATGTGTCCACCAGCAATCTGAGGGAGGAATTTCCTGAGTTGATGATCCTATTCCCAGGTAACTCAAATTTAGTCAAGTTGACAAAAACTAACCAGCACAATACTCATTAAGCCTATTGAGGCTTCCTTAGGCAGTGGATGGGGGCAGGTACAGAGACCCACAGCTAGACATCATGTGGAGAGAGAGTCTAAATGGGAGCTCTTCATCCAGTCCCTTCCCCCTAGGAGATCAGAACCCCATGGAAGAGGCGAGGAAAGATTGTAGGAGTCAGAGGGGATAGAGAATGTGGCCTGCTGAATCAACTATGCAGAGTACACATGGACTCACAGAGACTGGAACAGCAAGCATGGGACCTATAGGGATCTGCACCAGTTCCTCTACATGTATGTTATAGCTGTTAGCTTGAGCTTCCTGTGGGACTCCTAACAGTGGGAGTAGGTGTATCTCTGACTTTTTTTTTTGCTTGCTCTTGGGACTTTTTTCCTCCTATTGGGTTGCCTTGTCCAGATGCAGAGTACACATGGACTCACAGAGACTGGAACAGCAATCATGGGACCTATAGGGATCTGCACCAGTTCCTCTACATGCTTGCTCTTGGGACGTTTTTCCTCCTATTGGGTTGCCTTGTCCAGCCTCAATATGAGGGCTTTTTGCCTTGTCTTATTGTATCCTATTTTGTCCTATTTGACTGTCTTCTCTTGGAAGCCTGCTCTTTCCTGAAAAGGAAATGGAAAGTAAGTGGATCTGGGGAATGGGGGGAGCTGAGAGGAGTGGAAGGAGGAGCAACTGTGGTCAGGATGTATTATATGAGAAAAAAAGTCTATTTTCAATTTTAAAATTTGAAAAAAGAAACAATCTATCAAGAGGACATTATAATTCTAAGTATAAACATACCAAACATGGGCATACCCAATTTCATTATATAATACATTATACATATTAGATATAAAAGCAAAGTTTAATCAAACACAATGATCGTGTTTAAGTTCAAGTCTCTACCCTCACCAAAAGGCAGGTCATCAGGATGAAAAACAACCCAAAACCAAATAAAGTAACTATAATACAGCATAAAACAAAGACCTAACAGAAAATTCCACACAAATACTAAAAAATATATATTCTTCTTAACAGCCCATGGAACTTTCTCCAAAATGGACCACATATTAAAACATCAAGTTCAACAAATATAGGAAAATGGAATGTCAACCTGCTTTCTATCTGAGCATAAAAGAATAAAGATAAATAACAATAAAAATAGAAACTACAGAGAATACACAAATTTGTAGAAACTAAATAAAACACTATTGATTGGTGAAGGGACCACTGAAGAAATTAAGAAAGAAAAAAATTTAAATGGCAGAAGTCACAGACACAAATAACAAAGAGGAGTTTACCCAGGTAAGTTGCACAGGTACAAGGAGATCCATTCTCCATATAATCTGTTGTCCCAGGGAGCAAATAGGGGGTGACCCAGGGGTAGCCACCTGGGTGACAGAAGCTGTGGACCCAAAAAGAGACCTTAGTTAACACAGAACTCTCAGAGGAAGACTATAGATAGAGCCTGCCACCCTGAATATGAGTCCAGCAGGAAAAAAATGATATATCAAACCTACCATGGTATAGTACTCTTCAAAAAATTCCTGGAATGGAATGAAAAGAAAAGTAAAACATATAAAAATTTGTGGGACACAATGAATGCAGTCCTAAGAGCTTAGAGAGCTAATTGCTGACATAAAAATATTAAAGAGAACTTAAATAAGGAACTTGGTATACCTTAAGGCTTTGGAAAAGCATGAAATCAAACCTCAAAACAGATGAGGAGAAATATATCAGAGCAGAAATCAATGAAATATAAACCAGAAGGACAATACAATCAATGAAATGAATAATTGATTCTTTGAAAAGATAAACAAGATTGACAAACCCTTATCCAAACTAGCCAAAAGAAAAAGAGAGAAAATCCCAATTAATAAAATTAGATATGAAAAGGGAGACCTTGCAACAGATCCCAACGTAATTCAAATAATCATAAAGATATACCTTCAAAATCTGTACTTCACAAGATTGTAAATCTAAAAGAAATGGATGAATTTGTAGATTTTTATAGCATTTCAAGTTAAATCAAGATGAAGTAAGTAATATAAACTATTCAATAACTGGTAATGAGATTGAAGTGATAATAGTTTCCACACTTAAAAATGTCCAGGACCATATGAACTCACTGAAGAATTCTACTAGAACTTCAAATAAGAAATAACATAAACACTAACCAAATAATTCTACAGAATAAAAAGGAAAGACTTCCAAACTCTAAGAAGCCAGTATTACTCTGATGCCAAAACCAGATGAAGAAGAGTAAAAGGAGGAGGATTATATAATGATTTCTCTAATGAACATAGAAGTGAAAATTCTCAGTTAAAAACCTTGAAAACACAATTCTTGATCACATCAAAAAGATCATTCATCATGACCAAATTAACATCTTTCCAGTAATTCATGGATGTCTCAACATACATAAAATAATAAATGTTATTCATCACATAAATGGACTCAAAGACGAAACTACATGATCATTTCAATTGACCCAGAAAAGACCTTTCACAAAATCCAACATCACTTTATACAAAAGTAAGAGAGAATCTAGGTAGGGATGGAGATAGCATACTTCAACATAATAAACCTGTATGTGACAAAACAATAGCTAACATTATTCTAAACAGAGAAGAACTTAGTTTCAACTAAGATTAGAGAAAAGGCAAGGAGCATCTACTCTTTCTCTATTCCTAATCAATATGGTCCTTGAAGATTTTAGCTAGAATTATATGACAAAAGAAGAAAATAAAATGGATGAAAATATTAAAAGAAGTGAAAGTCTACCCTTTTGCAGATATGATTCTATATGAGACCCTAACTGATTCCATCAAAAATTCTTAGAAGTGATATACATTTTCAGCAAAGTGGCAGGATATAAAATTAACACACAGAAACTAGCAGCATCTCTAATATACTAAGACTAACACACTGAAACAGAATTCTGGGGGACAATCTTATTTATAAGAGGCTGAAAAAATACCTGGGAATAAATCTAAGCAGGAAAACAAAAGATTTCCATAATGAAGACTAAGACAATGGAATGTTACTCAGCAACAAAGAAAGGCAAAATCATGAAATTGGCAGGTAAACAGATGAAACTGGAAAAAAAATTATGCTGAGTGAGGTCACCAAGGCTCAGAAAGACAAATGTTGCATTTCCCTCTCCTATATGAGCCCTGGATTTGAATCTTACATTTGTGTGTTTGATTTGGAGTACATGTGGAATTGAAGAAAGTAGCAAAGGGCTAATTGAAGGTGAGTATGCATTAAGGAAGCAGGGATTACATAATATAGGGAAAACAACAGTAAAGAGGAGGGATACTGAGGCAGAAGTATTCAAGCAACAAATTCAGTGAGAGGATTGGGGAAAGATGAGAAGGGGAGGCTTAACCAAAATGAAGGATATATTAAAAAAAACATATGGAACCCTATCTTGCAATTAAATTAAAAATATAATAGGATACGAATGTAGAACACATGTGTTCACAAAAATAAGGAGGAATTCTAAGGATTAAAGGTTTAAGTGGGGGTGGAGGCAGGGGAATGGGGGAGATGCAAGTATAGTGCAAGTATAGTTAATTGAAACTAAGGATCTATGAAAAACCTTTATGGAAACACACTAGCTTATAAGCTAAGTACAAAAGATAACTTAAAAAAAGAAGGCATAAAGGTAGGATGGGAATATGTCCATGTGTACATGTGGGAGGGCAATGGCCATGGAGAGCTGGAAAGGGAAATGGTGAGTGCACATGATTAAAAATACATTTCATACATGTTTGAAAGTCTCATAGAATAAAAATTATTAAATTAAGGTCATATTCTCTCTATATATGATATTCAATTTTTACTAAAAATCTTATTTCAAAAAAGAAGAGAAAAAGGAGATAATATTGGAGTTGTACAACCATTGTCTTTAGAGTTACAACCATGTAAGTGTTTCCTTGCTAGTGGCTAAACATAAAGTAAGCATGATACTGAACATGATGCAAAGGCTATAGAATGTTTAAAAGAAAAGCAACTGGTATTGAGAACAGAGGACCCTAAGGGCCAGTTTATGTTTGAACAACATGGCACTGGCTAATCTGAGTACTGGGTATGAGTCATCAAAACATGGCCGACATTGGACATACACAGGCTTACAAGTCAGAACAAAATAGCTGGCACTCACTGTCCAGGGAACCATACAAATAAACAGTGATGTAGTTTGTTACATGTCTACTCCTAGAATAATGCCACTTTTGTGTGTGTTCTGTACAAATTTGGGCTTGGAGTCAGGACCCATAGGATAAGACTCTACTGTCAACAACCCGCCTGTATGTATTTGCCTATAGTCCTGTGTGTCTACCTCTGTGAGGCCTGTGTGCCAATCTGTGTCTGTTCCTATGCCTACCTCTGTGGGGCTCATCTGAGCCTGCATGTGATTGGGTGCCTGTTGGCTGCCTACCAGCAAATAAAGTACATCTTACCTGACCCTCACAATCTTTTTAGCCTCCTGGCCTCCCACTGCCCTCCTCCATTCCTTAGCATCTGAGCATTAACCTCTCATTTGAGATGCATATATCTGAGAGCAGGTTCTTCCATGGGTGGGCAATGGAGGAAGGTTATTGTAAGACATGTGCTATGGTTTCTTCCAATCTCCATTTACTCAGCTAAATTATGTAGTGCCTAAGTCTCATTTAGTGTAAGGTACCTTCACTGAATGGGTGGTGGGTACTAAATAAAGCAACCCAAATCTCCAGCTCAGATAACCTTACAGCCTAGCTCTAGAGTAATACTTAAAGAAAACCAGAACAGACATGCAAACCAGGTTACATGAATGAATGAATGGACTGAGTTAAGAAAAGAAGAGTGATGTAAAGGTCAGAAGCAAGTTAGAATGATCTTTCTTGGTACAAACATTGCTTTTGTGTCAAATTATGTGTTGCAATGTTTTAATTCTCCAGAAATAGATCTCAAGAAACACTACCTTACCCATTTGGGTAACATGTAATCTATTCTTTCCACAATAACCTGCTGTGGATATCACTCTGTATGCTGTGAATTTGTTGCTCTGATTGGTTAATAAATAAAATGCTGATTGGCCAGTAAACAGGCAGGAAGTATAGGCGGGACAAAGAGAGAGGAGAATTCAGGGAACAGGAAGGCTGAATGAGGAGTCGCCAGCCAGACACAAAGGAAGCAAGATGTAAAGATACCAGTAAGGCACAAGCCACGTGGCAAGGTACAGATTTATAGAAATGGGTTAATTTAAGATGTAAGATCTAGCTAGCAAGAAGCCTGAGTCATTATTCCATAGGGTTTTAATTAATATAAGCTTCTGTGTGTTTATGTGGGTCTGAGTGTGCAGGTCCAGGTGAGACTGGAGAAAACTCCAGCTACAATAATCTGTCATGTAGAATACCTGATAGGAAACTGGGAAAACATATCTTGTCATTCAAATTATTGTGTATATATGTACCCAATATTCCCAGCTAAAGCTGAAAATTTTTAAAGGAGAATAGCATACCTTTATTATCTGCTGTGACTTTCATTTTTGAATATGAGACAAAAAAATCTAGTTCAGATATTTTTGATGATAGATGCAGAAAGCTGAAGCAACTGTCAATGAACATTCTTGTTGTGGGAAATACACTGCACTCTGAGTTTTTTTCATTGTAGGATTAGTCCATGTCAACTAGATCTTTACTGAAATTACACTTAGCACAGTGCAAAGCTTTATGATAACATTATTATGAAATCAGGTTCTAGTTTAAGCAATACACATTTATGGAACACCTGGAAGCAGGTGTTAGGACTTAGTAGTGAACAAATAGTCAAAACCTTGGGTTATGGAAGAAAAGTAGTAAGCCAATACAAATATGATGATGAAAGCTATATAGAAACATGAAGGTACGTGGATAGAGATGAGAGATGGGGACAAGATCTATTACGTAGGGTAATTGACAGCAAACACCTGAATATAGGAATATGCCCAGTCAGTTGGAGAACAGCATGTAAGTGTATTGTGATGAGAGCTGAGCCCTGGAAGATTCCAAGGAGTATATACAGGACATCAATTTTACTCTAAGACAACAAAGAAACCTTTTTGAGACTTAAACAAAGGAGTGATATGATCTTACTTTATTTCATTTCCCCTTCCTTCTTTCCTCCTTCTTTCTTTCCTTCCTTCCTTCCTTCCTTCCTTCCTTCCTTCCTTCTATTCTTTCTTCTTTCCTTTCCTCCTTCTTGTCTGTCTGTCTATGTCACCCAGGCTAGCATAGAACTGCCAGTCATCCGACTTCTGTTTCCCACATGCTAGGATTATAAGTATATACTACCACATCTAGTTGAATTGTATGTTAAAGAATGCTGAGAAAGGGGAAATTAGTCTTTCACATGGATGAACACCTTAATTAGTTATCCAATACCAAGTTATCCTCCCCTAAGAACATATATATATACAGACAACACTAAATTGACTAATCATGTTTTATTTGTATATTTATTCACATACATATGTAACAGTAATAAAAGAGGCCATGAATTTGAGAGAGTATAAGGGGCAGGCTATTGGTTGATTAGAGGGAGGGAAGGGAGGGAAGGGAGGGAAATGATCTAGTTATATTTTCAGTGAAAATAAAATAAATTTTAAAAAGGGGGACGTTCTGACTTTTGCTAGAACGTAGTCTAGCCTGCACAGGCAGCGGATGAACTGTGAAATAGTGTCTCTATCACCTGCTATCATTGACTCTAGAATCACTGACATTTCTGCTATATAAAGAAATAGGTTTTGGAATAATTGACAGGTATGTTATACCCTAATAACATGAAGCTGGATTAAAATTATTGGTGTTCTTCCACACAGGAAACTCCTCATAATACTGTCAAAAATTTTTTTTCTTTAATGAGCCCTTATGAAAATTTCACTTTTTAAAAAAGTGTGCTGACATGTAAGATTTCTTTGCCAATGGTAACAACAGACCTTGAGGCATTATGTGTAGATGGTACCTTCGTCTGTTTTTGCTGCTATATATATAACAAGACTCACTATTAGATAATGAGTGAAGAGAAGCGGTTTAGTTGGCTCACAATTCTTGTGGATGGAAAGATCAGACAGCATGGTGTCTGGGTTTGTCTGCCTGTGTCACAAGATGGCAGAGAAGCAGGAAGGGAACCTGGCATGTATACAAGGGGAACATGTCCAAGCAAGGAAGAAAGAGGCAGAGAATGTCAGGCTTGCTCTTTTGTAACAACTCATTCTCATAGGGACAATCCCAGAGGACCTGACCGACTCTCATGAAACACCATTAATCAGTACATGAGGGTGTGGCCCCAGGACCTAAGCACCTCCCAGTAGGCTCTACTGATTAAAGGTTCCACCACACTTGTAGATCAGTCTTTCATTATGTGATCTTTGGGTGGGAGGGATAAATTACATTCACACAACAACAAATGGAACAGATTCAATGCTCTGTGGCTTAAAAGAACTCTATCCAAACACCAGCTAAGATGTACAATTTTTACCTATACTCATGTGTAGATGTAACCATCTTGTTAAATAAGAAACACAGAGACAATGCAGAGATGAAAGCCCAAGAGGTCAGAGCAATAGCTAAGAGCTAAAAACCTTACCCTTCACTGCCGCTGCTGTCCTCCTTAGCGAGAGACTACTTCCTGTGTGTCTGTCTTCTTATAGACTTTCTGTTCTGACTTCTCATTGGTTGTAAACCCAATCACATGACCTCCTCGTCACTGCCCATCTATACAGACCTCCAGGTCTTCTATGGTTGGTATTGAGATTAAAGGTGTGTGTCTCCATGCTGGCTGTATCCTTGAACACATGGAGATCTGCCTAGCTCTGCCTCCCAAGTGCTAGGATTAAAAGCATGCACCACCACCACCCATCTTCTGCTTTGGCTTGCTATTAGCTCTGACCCCAAGGCAACTACTTTATTTATTAACATACAAATAAAATCACATTTCAGTACAAATAAAATATTACCATACTCATGTTGACTTGTTAGTATTTTGTTTTATGGCTGTTTTATGAAATGATCTTATTATGTAGCCCAAATCAGCCTGCAACATACGTGTAGTGCAGAATGGCTTTCCTTTACTAAGTAGCCTGGGCTGACCTGTAATTCATAATGCTCCTGCCTCAGCTCCCCAGATGTTAGGATCTTTATTATTTAACAACCATGGATCAATAATGATGATCATCAACATTTGTATTACTGATATCAGTACTGGTTCTCTTTTTGTATATGAACTTGCCTACAGACTTACCAATTTTGTTGATTTTTAGCTTTTGATTTTGTTTGCTTTCCTTTTTCAGTTTAACTAATTTCCACTTTAAGCTTTCTTTCTTTCTTTTTTCTTTATTTAGGAATACATTTCTCTTTTTCCTGTTATTTTGTTAAGGCAAAACATTTTGTTGTCAAATTTCAGGAATTTTTATTTATTGATATACATTTCCTTCAAAATATTCTTTTTGTCACATTTCATACTTTTAGTAAGTCTCATTTTATTTTTAATGTTTTTTACAGTACCCTTTGAATTCTTGTGAGATGATTGCTTCAGACCTTGTGCTATTAGAAGCATGTGCTTCTATTTCCAAGTAGCTTAAGATTATCCAGCTCTTGCTGTTATTTCTATTTTAATTCCACCATGGTGCAAGACATACACTGAATGGTTTCTACACTTTTAAAGTTGATGAAGTGTGTTTTGTGAACAAGATTATGGTCTGTCTAGGTAAATATTTCATGTGAGGCCAAAAAGAATGTGCTTTCTGCTCTTGTTGGATGCAATGTTCCATAAATGTCAAATGCATCACACTGATGGATAGTGCTACTCAATGCTACCCTTACTCATCTATCTTCTTCCTGATTTTATGCTTGCTGACTTATCAATTTCAGAAATTAGAAAGTTGAAATGCTTAACCACAGTAGTGGACTTTTGCATTTCTCCTTTTAGCTCTTTCAGTTTGACCTAACAGATTCTGTTGTTAGGTACATAAACATTAAGAAAAATGGCTTATTACAGAACTGATCCATTTATCACGTAATCATGCCTGTCATTTTATTTAGCAAATTTTCTTCGGATTTTTTTGTCTGAGACTAATGTATCTAATCTGACATTCATTTCATTAAAGTCAGAATAAATATTTTCTGTAGCACTTTACTTTTCACCTGTATAATTCATTATATATAAGGTTTTTAAAAGCGTTATGGTAGTCACCCATATCTGTGATTTATATGTTTCAGATCCCTTAGTGCATCCTGAAATCATATATGTTGCCAAAATCCATATATAATATCTTTTTCCTGTGTAATAATGTCTGATGATATTCAATTTATAAATCAGGCATAGCAAGAGATTAACAATAATAACTAACAACATTCTCAATTATATTTTAAGTTTTTGTAATTCACTTATCTTAAATATGTGTAAACATGCTGTATTTGCAGTTAATAGATTGGTGACATTCATTTCAAATGATTTCTTGCTGATGTTTTACTTGTCCTAAATAATTTCTTGCATAATATGTTGCCATCAGTTGAAACATATTTTCTTTTCATATCTTTCTCTTCCAAATTTAATCTTATTTCCTACTTATCCTAATAAGTTAGAACATAGGGTAGCTACAACTTTTGCAGCTTGAAGTAGGAGAAAAAAATGCAGCACAAATTTTATTTTTCTTCTTTACAATTTCAGAGATAAAATATGTGTGATTATCACAGACCTGAGAGACATCATTATTGTATTTTTTAAAATCATTTTCTTATTTACTAAAGCAGTTCACCTTCTCACTTAAAGGAAGCACTGTGAGGACTCTTTGGCATCTTTGAATCACCTGCCATTTTTCTCTGGTATCTGGCATGATGTGAATGGGCATGGGGAGATCCCCACTAACCTTAATGTAGTATGATTGATTATCTCTTAAAAATTTCCCATTCTACTGGGCATTTTAACCTGTGAGTTATTACGAAGATGATTTCCTTATAAGCTGTATTTTTTAACTAAAGCAATGATTTTATGCAATAATAGTGTTAGTTTAAATAGGATTTTGCTGGTGAGGTCTTTAATATATATAATAAGGGATTATGATAGAAGTTAGTTTAGTGGAAAAACTAATATAGGTAAAGGTAGGAGAAAATATTGCCCTAGCCTCTAATAAAGCAGAGGCTGCAGAGGATAAAAAATAGAACAAGGAAGTGTCACATAGCTTGAACATATGAGTTTCTGCTGAGGAGTCATAGACTGTGGGTTAGGTTAATGATTAAGAAAAACAATTGTCTTCCTGAGACTTAGAGGCTGGCCCCCAGCTCCCATCTTGCCCCGGATTTCCCTTCTGGAGCACAGGTGAGTCCCCTAACTTGCCCCCGACCCCATCCCTGGGCACCAGCCACTCCAGGGAAGACCTGTCCAACTTGGCCCCAGGTTCTAGCTACCGGGCAGGTTCCCTTCTAGCCCCACCAGGAAGGATCCCCTTCTCCAAGACCCCTGGCAGACCCTGCAGTCTCCACGCCCTGCCCCCACGCCATCCGCCCGAGCCCCAAGCCTCTTCCTGAGACTTAGAGGCCGGCCCCCAGCTCCCATCTTGCCCTGGACTTCCCTTCTCTAGGAGAGAGAGAGAGAGAGAGAGAGAGAGAGAGAGAGAGAGAGAGAGAAGAGAGCTCCCATCCTCCCCCGGACTTCCCTTCTGGACAAGAGCTCCCATCCTGCCCGGACTTCCAATTTGGACAAGAGAGCTCCCATCTGGACAAGAGAGAGAGACTTCCTGAATCTGTCAGCTCTGTCTGAACCAAGTGTGCGGATAAGGCCAAGAACGAACCACAAGGAGATGGGCAGACGTCAAGGCAGAAACACATACAACAAAATGAATAGCAATACAGCATCACCAGGCCCTAGCCCTCCTCCAACACCTAGACCTGAACATCAGAAATTGGAAGAAGCAGAAGAAAATAGCCTTATGATGCCACCATGAAGAAGCTAGAGGCTCGTGTAGAGGAAAAGACAAAAAAATGTGAAGAACGTTGTAAACAACTAGAGGAAAGGGCAAACAAATTAGAAGAAATCAATAAAGTCCTGGAAGAGAACAATAAAATACTGAAAGAAAATCAAGAAAAATCAATGAAACAAATGAAGGAAACAGTCCAAGACCTGAAAAGGGAAATAGAAAAAATGAAGAAGACACAAACAAGGGAATGCTGGAAATAGAAAATCTGAGAAAACAATTGGGAACTTGAGATGCAAGTATAATCAACAGAATGCAAGAGATGGAAGAGAGGATCTCTAGCGTTGAAGATACAATAGAAGAAATAGATTCATCAGTCAAAGAAAACACTAAAGCCAACAAAGTCATGAACCAAAATGTCCAAGAAATTTGGGACACCATGAAAAGACCAAACCTACGAATAATAGGGGTAGAAGAAGGAGAAGAATAGCAACTCAAGGGCACAGAAAATATATTCAACAAGATCATAGAAGAAAATTTTCCCAAAGTAAAGAAGGAAATGCCTATGAAGATAAAGGAAGCCTATAGAACACCAAATAGACTAGACCCCCCAAAAAAGTCCCCTCGCCACCTAATAATTAAACAGTTAAACGTACAGAATAAAGAAAGAATATTAAGAGCAGCAAAGGAAAAAGGCCAAGTGACATATAAAGGCAAACCTATCAGAATAACACCCGATTTCTCAATGGAGACTTTGAAAGCCAGAAGGACCTGGACAGATGTAATGCAGACACTAAGAGACCATGGATGTCAGCCTAGACTAATATACCCAGAAAAACTTTCAATCATCATAGATGGAGTGAACAACACATTCCATGACAAAGCCAGATTTAAACAATATTTATCCACAAACCCAGCCCTACAGAAAGCACTAGAAGGAAATTTCCAACCTAAGGAAGTCAGATACACCCTCAAAAACACAGGCAATAGATAAAGCCACAGCAGTAAACCCCAACAAAGAGAAGTACACACACATCACTACCAAAAAATAACAGGAATGAACAATCACTGGACATTAATATCCCTCAATATCAATGGACTTAATTCACCTAGAAAAAGACATAGGCTTACAGAATGGATACGAAAGCAGGACCCATCTTTCTGCTGCATACAAGAAACACATCTCAAATTCAAAGATAGACACTACCTAAAAATAAAAGGCTGGGAAAAGACTTTCCAATCAAACAGTCTTAAGAAACAAGCGGGTGTAGCGATCCTGATATCCAGCAAAATAGACTTCAAACTAAAATCAATCAAAAGAGATCAAGAAGGGCATTACATACTCATCACAGGAAAGATTCACCAAGATGAAGTCTCAATTCTGAACATTTATGCCCCAAACACAAGGGCACCCACATATGTAAAAGAAACATTATTAAAGCTTAAATCACATATAAAACCCCACACATTAATAGTGGGAGACCTCAACACCCCACTTTCATCACTGGACAGATCTCCCAAATTGAAACTTAACAGAGAAATAAAGGACTTAACTGATGTCATGACTCAAATGGACTTAATCGACATCTACAGAACATTCCATCCTAACAAAAAAAAATATACCTTCTTCTCAGCACCCCATGGAACCTTCTCTAAAATCGACCACATACTTGGTCACAAAACAAATCTAAACAGATACAAAACAATTGGAATAACCTCCTGTGTTCTATCAGACCACCATGGTCTAAAGTTGGATTTCAACAACAACAAAAACTACAGAAAACCTACAATCTCATGGAAACTGAATAATACCCTACTAAATCACCAATGGGTTAAGGAAGAAATAAAGAAAGAAATTAAAGACTTCCTAGAGATCAACGAAAATGAAGACACCACATATCCAAACCTATGGGACACTATGAAAGCAGTACTAAGAGGGAAATTCATAGCACTAAATGCCCACATAAATAAGCTGGAGAAATCTCACACTAGTGACTTAACAGCATACCTGAAAGTTCTAGAACAGGAAGAAGCAAAGTCTCCCAGGAAAAATAGATGCCAGGAAATTATCAAAGTGAGAGCTGAAATCAATAAAATAGAAACAAAGAGAACAATACAAAAAATTAATGAAACAAAGAGTTGGTTCTTTGAGAAAATCAACAAGATAGACAAACCCTTATCCAAACTAACCAAAAGACAGAGAGAGAGCATCCAAATCAACAAAATCAGAAATGAAAAGGGGGACATAACAACAGACATTGAGGAAATCCAGAGAATCATCAGGTCATACTTCAAAAATCTCTATTACACAAAACTGGAAAACCTAAAAGAAATGGATAATTTTCTGGATAGGTACCACATACCTAAATTAAATCAAGACCAGATAAACTATTTAAATAGTCCAATAACCCCTAACGAAATAGAAACAGTCATTAAAAGTCTCCCAACCAAAAAAAGCCCAGGACCAGATGGTTTCAGTGCAGAATTCTACCAGATCTTCAAAGAAGAGTTAATACCAATACTCTCTAAATTGTTCCATACAATAGAAACAGAAGGAACATTACCAAACTCCTTCTATGAGGCTACAATTACCCTGATTCCTAAACCAAACAAGGATACAACAAAGAAAGAACTACAGACCGATCTCCCTCATGAACATTGATGCAAAAATACTCAATAAAATACTGGCAAACAGACTCCAAGAACACATCAAAACAATTATCCACCATGATCAAGTAGGATTCATTCCAGGGATGCAAGGTTGGTTCAACATACGAAAGTCTGTCAATGTAATACACCATATAAACAAACTCAAAGAAAAAAAACACATGATCATCTCACTAGATGTTGAAAAGGCATTTGACAAAATCCAACACCCCTTCATGATAAAGGTCTTGGAGCGATCAGGAATACAGGGAACATACCTAAACATAATAAAGGCAATTTACAGCAAGCCAACAGCCAACATCAAATTAAATGGAGAGAAACTCAAAGCAATCCCACTAAAATCAGGAACGAGGCAAGGCTGTCCGCTCTTCCCATACTTATTCAATATAGTACTTGAAGTTCTAGCCAGAGCAATAAGACAACATAAGGAGATTAAGGGGATACAAATTGGAAAGGAAGAAGTCAAGCTTTCCCTATTTGCAGATGACATGATAGTATACTTGAGCAACCCCAAAGATTCCACCAAGGAACTGATACAGCTTATAAACACCTTCAGCAACATAGCAGGATACAAGATCAACTCAAAAAAATCAGTAGCCCTCCTATATACAATGGACAAAAAAGCGGAGAAGGAAATCAGTGCTACATCACCCTTCACTATAGCCACAAATGACATAAAATACCTTGGGGTAACACTAACCAAGCAAGTGAAGGACCTATATGACAAGAATTTTAAGTCCCTGAAAAAAGAAATTGAAGAAGATGTCAGAAAATGGAAAGATCTTCCATGCTCATGGATAGGCAGAACTAACATAGTAAAAACGGCAATCTTACCAAAAGCAATCTACAGATTCTATGCAATCCCCATCAAAATACCAACACAATTCTTCACAGACCTGGAAAGAATAATACTCAACTTCATATGGAAAAACAAAAAACCCAGGATAGCCAAAAGAATCCTGTACAATAACACAACCTCTGGAGGCATCACGATCCCTGACTTCAAGCTCTACTATAGAGCTACAGTAATAAAAACAGCTTGGTACTGGCATAAAAACCAACTTGTGGACCAATGGAATCGAATTGAAGACCCTGACATTAATCCGCACACCTATGAACAAATAATTTTTGACAAAGAAGCCAAAAGTGCACAATGGAAAAAAGAAAGCATCTTCAACAAATGGTGCTGGCAAAACTGGATATCAACATGTAGAAGGCTGCAAATAGATCCATATCTATCACCGTGCACAAAACTTAAGTCCAAGTGCATCAAGGACCTCAACATAAATCCAGCTACTCTGAACCTGCTAGAAGAGAAAGTAGGAAGTAGTCTTGAACGCATTGGCATAGGAGACCACTTCCTAAATAGAACACCAGTAGCACAGACACTGAGAGGAACAATCAATCAATGGGACCTCTTGAAACTGAGAAGCTTTTGTAGGGCAAAGGATATGGTCAACAAAGCAAAGCGACAGCCTACAGAATGGGAAAAGATCTTCACCAACCCCACATCTGACAGAGGACTGATATCCAGAATATATAAGGAACTCAAGAAATTAGACATCAAAATGCCCAACAGTCCGATTAAGAAACGGGCTATAGAACTAAACAGAGAATTCTCAACAGAGGAAACTCAAATGGCTGAAAGACATTTAAGGAATTGCTCAACATCCTTAATCATCAGGGAAATGCAAATCAAAACAACTCTGAGATACCACCTTACGCCTGTCAGAATGGCTAAGATCAAAAACACCGAAGACACCTTATGCTGGAGAGGATGTGGAGCTAGGGAAACTCTCCTCCACTGCTGGTGGGAATGCAAGCTTGTACAACCACTTTGGAAATCAATATGGTGATTTCTTAGAAAATTGGGAATCAATCTCCCCCAAGATCCAGCTATACCACTCTTGGGCATATACCCAAGGAATGCTCAACCACACCACAAGAGCACTTGTTCAGCTATGTTCATATCAGCATTGTTTGTAATAGCCAGAACATGGAAACAACCTAGATGCCCTTCAAATGAAGAATAGATAAACAAAATGTGGTACATATACACAATGGAATACTACTCAGCAGAGAAAAACAATGACATCATGAGGTTTGCAGACAAATGGATGGATCTAGAAAAAATCATCCTGAGTGAGGTATCCCAGACTCAGAAAGACAAACATGGTATGTACTCACTCATAGCAGGATACTAGATGTGGAACAAGGATGACTGGACTGCTACTCACATCACCAGGGAGGTTACCTGGAAAACAGGACCCCAAGAAAGACACAGGGATCGCCCAATGACAGAGATGGAATGAGATCTACATGAACAGCCTGGACATGAGTGGAGGTAGTGAAGGGAGAGGTTCGAGGGAAAAAGAGCTTGGGTGAGCGGGAGATCCCAGCTGGATCAACAACAGGAAGGGAGAACAAGGAATAGGAGACCATGGTAAAAGAAGACCACATGAGAATAGGAAAAAACAAAGTGCTAGAGAGGCCCACAGAAATCCACAAAGGTACCCCCACAACAGACTGCTGGCAATGGTCGAAAGACAGTCCGAACTGACCTACTCTGGTGATGGGATGGCCAAACACCCTAATTGTCATGCTAGAAACCCCATCCAACTACTGAGGGATCTGGATGCAGAGATCCATGACTAGGCCCTGGGTGGATCTCTGGGAGTCCAATTAGCGAGAATGAGGAGGGTTTATATGAGCGATAATTGTTGAGACCAAGGTTGGATAAAGCACAGAGACAAATAGCCAAACGAACGGAAACACATGAAATATGAACCAATGGCTGAGGGGTCACCAACTGGATCAGGCCCTCTGAGTGGGTGAGACAGTTGATTGGCCTGATCTGTTTGGGAGGCATCCAGGCAGTGGCACCGGGTCCTGTGCTCACTGCATGAGTCGGCTGTTTGAAACCTGGGGCCTATGCAGGGTCCCTTGGCTTGGCCTGGGAGGAGGGGAGTGGACCTACCTGGACTGAGTCCACCAGGTTGATCTCAGTCTGTGGGGAAGGCTTTGCCCTGGAGGAGATTGGAATGGGGGGTGGACTGGGGGGAAGGTGAGGGGGGCGGGAGGGGGAAGAACAAGGAAATCTGTGGCTGATATGTAGAACTGAATTGTATTGCAAAATAAAAATTTAAAAAAAATGAAGTAAATAAAAATAAATGAATAAATAACCAATAAAAATGAAAAACAATTGAGCTCCAGAAGCACAGCTAGCTCAAGTTCTTTTAAACTTAATGTTGGGAGATGTGTTCACAGGTTTTGGTGTGTATTATAGCTAAAATAAAGCTTTAAAATGACTTAAGGTTAGATTAAGATGTTTTTGTTAATAGCTTTGAGGTGAAAAACCCAAGGAAACAATCTAAACTTTTAGAAAGGCACGTAGTTGAGCGAGGGACTCATTGACGTCAGGAAACAAGAACAAAGCAGCCCAATTATTATTAGCTGATGTATATTTCTTGCTAGGATTGGTTGGTGATCAAAGATGATTATTAATTTTTTGCACCCATTTCTGCCTTCACCTTCCTGATATAAAAAACTCTTGATGAGTTGGTATGAACCCTGAGGATTTAAAGTAGAGATGACTGGTTGTTTTTCATATATAAAAGTTTAGATTTGTGATTCTCCTAAGATTTCTTATAATATTACCTTTTGAGATAAATAATAAAATATTTGGTCCTTTCTTTGTAACCACAAAATGCAGCCTGCCAGTAAAAGAGGCTGAAAAAAATACCTTGCTTGCTTACACTCTGTTAATCTATAACAAGTTGCTTTGATATGAATGTATGTGAGTTCTTGGGATAATTTTTTCACCTGTAATACACAAAATGTTTAATCATGCAGGAATATGGAAAACCATGTTTTTACCTGTATTCACTATAATCATTAACTTAAAAAATAGAATGTAACCACACTGTAATTTTTATAGTGCTTGAAAGATTTTGCTGGTGTATATAAGCTATAATGGAAAAAATAAAGTTAGGGTAATGAAAACATCAGGAAAGATGTAGAAGGAACAAAAGAAGGAAAACACCAGGAAAGATGTAGAAGGAAAGTTAGAGGGAAGACATCAAGAGAGACAGAAGGGATACGTCTAGATAGAGGTAAGAAAAGAAACAACAGAACTGAGACAGAAGACGATAGAAAGACCCTAAGAATATGCTTGTGTACTTTCCCTTCTTCACCAGCCCCAGGAAAGTTAAAGTTAAATTTAGTCCCTTTTGCTGGCCCCAGAGAATCAAGGTTTACTCCCTCAGACAGAAAAGTCAAAGGTCTGCCGACTCTGTAGGCTCCCCCTCAAACTCTGAGCTGCTAGAGGTTGGTCCTCATGGCAGCAATAATATCAGGTGGAGGGTTATAGAGGAAAAAGGTTCAGGGAGAGACAGCTGGAGTTGGGGGGCATTCGGGGGTTGGGTAGAAACCTAGTGCAGTGGAAACTTCCTGGAATCTATGGCAATGACCCAAGAGAGGACCCCTAATAATGGAGGACATGGAGTCTTAATTGGACATCTTTTGTAGCCAGGCAAGGCTTCCAGTAGGGTGACTGGGTTAATTTGGTTAAGCTGTTGGTCAAGGAGGTCCCGTGGAGATCCCTAAACAACCTAGGCTGATCCTAGGACAGAAGGTCATTCTCTAAAAACTGACTGAGGTCCCATTGCCAAAGACAACTTCCACACAGCTCACTGAATGTAGAGAGGTAGAGTTTGTGAGGGCTTAGAGCCTTCATCCCTACATTCTAGTCTCTTTGACATGAGAAGGTACTTTGCAGGTTACAGAAAGAAACCTAGACAAAGACCAAACTACAAAACTCTCTACCTGTCCTGCAAGATGTGCTGGAGCAATTGTGTCACAGAACTTGTGGTAGTGGCCAATCAATGTGGTTTAACTTGATGTTTATACCAAGAGAGGGAGTCCATGACTTAGACTGCCTGCATGTACAGGAACTGGAAACTGGATATCCCAGTGACCTATGATAGAACCAAACACGACTGGTAACAAAATAAAAAAATATTCTGCTGTACTCATAGATTGGTGCCGTGTCCAGTTGTCATCAGAGAGGCTTCCTCTGGCAGCTGATGAGAACATGTGCAGAGACCCACAGTCAGGCATTATGCAAAGAGAGAGTCTAAATTGGAGGTCTCCTTTGAATCCCTCCTATTGGTGATTGGGGAACCCCAAAGAAGAGGGGAAAAAAGACTATAGGAGTTAGAGGGATGGAGGACACCAGGAGGACATGGGCCACTGAACCAACTAAGCAGGGCTCACATGGGCTCACAGAGACTGAAAATTCAAGCATGGGGCCTGTATGGGTCTGCACCAGGTCCTGTATGTATATGTTGTGGCTGTTACCTTGATGTTTTTGTGAGACTCCTAACAATGGGAGCCCATGTTTCTATGACTCTTTCCCTTGCTCTTGAGACTCTTTTCCTGCTATTAGGTTCCATTGTCCAGCCTCAATATGAGGGCTTTCACCTTATTGTATTGTATCTTGCTTTGATATATATGGTTGTTGTCTCTTAAAGGCCTGTTCTTTTCTGAAGAGGAATGGAAGAGTTGTGGATCTGGATGAGAGAGGAAGTCGGGGGAGGAGCTAGAAGGATAGAGGGAAGTGAAACTGTGGTTGGGATGTATTGTATGAAAGAAGAATCTATTTTCAATAAAAATGAGATAACCTATAATGAGCCAAGTTTTCCCTAGTGTCATAGTATATACCTGTAATCTCAGAATTCAAACATAGAAGCAAGATGATCCAGAGCACAGGATAATTTTGGCTAGCTAGTCAATTGGAGGCCAGCCTGAGCTTACAATGGGAACATATCTCAAAAGGAAAAGCTAAACTTTATTTTGTCTGTTTCAGATAATCCATGATTGGGTTGGACTTACTGCTTTTAGATCTCTGCTTGGAGTTCTTGATGCCAATAATACTGAATAAATGAGAGAGAAAAAATACATACTTCGTGGTGAGGATGCAAAAGAGACTCAGGTCCCACATTTCTACTGAAGGCCATGTCCCCAATGTTCTAAACTGTTCACTGGACCCCAACCCCCCAATGGTTTTATCACAGGCACAACCACTATTCTTGGTAACAATCCTTTAACATATGAACCTTTCAGAGTTATTCAATACCTAAACTATAGCATATGAGTAGCATATACATTATGGATATAATAGACAAAGAGGTAATTTGTATCCTAGGTGAGATGGAGCATGGCACATAGTTTCATCACATTACTCATCTTGATATGCAATTTTAAAGTTATGATTTGTTTATTACTGTAATTTTCCATGGCTTATTAAGAGAAAAATTCTAAAACGGTAGTTGTGTCTTCTTTTGGTTTACACTCTTAACATCCCATCCAAGTGATATATTTAGACCATATACATTTCAAATGATCATTTTCATATTTAGTACAACAGGCTGAGTGCATGCATCCCTCCTGAAATTTACATATTGAAATCATACCAATGTGATGTTATTAGGAAGTGGGACCTTTGGGAGATAAATATATCTTGAGGGTACAATCCACAGTAATGGGGAAATACCTTTATGAAAGTGTCTTCACAGAGTTCTTCTGACCTCTTTGCTAGAATGTGAGGATATAATGAACAATAGCAGTTTGAAATTTCATAGTTCTAGAAACTGGGAAGTTTGTGGTCAAAGTGGGAACTGAATTCATCTCTGGTAACATCATTCTTATTGCCTTGCAAATAGCCACTTTCTCACTATGTCCTCACACAGAGTGTGTAAGAAAGGAGTCGGATGACAAAACTGATCTTTCTTCTGCTTATAAGGGCATTAATTCTACCATTGCACTTCCACTCTCATGTTATTTTGTAATCTAATTACTTCCCAAAGGACTGACCTCCCAGTAAAACCACATGATGCTTTCCAGGGAGTTGGGTAACACAAACATTCTTTATCTATCTGTTTAATGTCATTAATCACCAGAGAAGTGCATATGACAACTTCCAAATAGATAATATCAAGAAGTAAATATAACTCCCATATATTGCTAATAGGGGCATAATGTGAGAATCTGGAAAAGTCTCTTGCAGTGTCTATTTAAGTTATATATATGCCTGTATATGGCCAAAACATTCAGGAAGTTCACAGCCCACTGATAGGAATGTAGCCAACAATAAATTTTACATGGATTTATGAAAATATGCACAAGATTGTCAATAACACTACATATTATGTCCTGGACTTTGAAACTACAGAAAGGCTATCAGTGGTACATGTATAAAACAAGTGCATTAAATCCACACAACAAATACCATGTAGTAATGAAAACAAGTGAACTGTATACAGCTATATGTAGCAAAAGGCACATTTTTCACATAGATGTAATGCCAAGAGAAAGAAGTCTCACAAAAGAATGCTTGGTATATGATTTCACAGACACAAATTTCAAAAGAAAGTAAAACTATAGTTGTTAGAAGTCAGATTACTATTACCTACCTTGGTTAGGTTTCTATTGCTGTTATAAATAATAAATACCATGCCCCAAAGGGACCTAGGGAGGAAAGGGTTTATTATGTTTTATGTGTTATCACTTGTAGTCTAGGAAACCAGGGCAGGAACTCAAGGCAGGAACCTGAAGGCAATAACTGAAGCAAAGGCCATGGAACAACACTGATTTTTTTTTGAATTTTGAATATTCTTTTCCTATGGCTCTGATCTTACTATATAGTAAAATTTTTGTAGGTATTGTCCTTGTTTTTTGATATCATGGTAATAGCTTATCCATTTGAAATATGGTAGAGAGTGTCTGTTTCATGCTAAGCACCATGCTGTTTTTGATGAAAGAATGGATGTTTGAATTTATGAATGGAGCACTAGCTCCACAAGGAACCTTGTCAGTCTTGTCCATAGTTTCTATTGTGCCCAGACCATGATGTTGCCCACTGTCAATCATAGTTATTCCAAGAAAAGCCTAGAGTTTATTCTCTGGCCACTGTGTCTCACTATTTATAACTTTTTATATTTTTATTTTGAAATATTATATTTATAAAGTAGCACTATAATGCAGAGATCTCATACTGCCTTCATTCAGACTTTCATAATGTTAATATCTTATATAGCCAGGATATAAGGATCAATGCTAGGAAATTAACAGTATAACAGTACTAGTAATACAGTACAAATTTTCTTTGAGTTTTGTCATTTGTTCATTAAAGTCCTCTTATTATTCAACAATCTAGTCAAATATTTGATATTGGATTTAGTTTTAACAGCACTTTTATCTCATTCAATCTAGGCTATTTCTCATTCTCTTCTTAGTATTCATGACATTGTCACCTTTAAAGAGCTCTAACACTACTGAAAGTACACTTGCAGAATGTCCCTTAATATGGTCCAGTGCAATAGTACCTTGTGATTGTATTCAAGTCATGTATCTGCAGGGAGGAATGCCACAGAGTTACTATGAGTCATACCAGGGCATATATAATGCCAATATGTCATACTAATGGGGATAGTCACTTTACTTCTTTGTATGTCTACAACATTTTTCAAGCTATGTAGTTACTATTTTTTCTCTGTCCTAGTGACTGTCTGTCTCTGGGATAAACCACTGACAAAAACCAATTTAGGAAGAAAAATGTTTACTGGGCTTACATGTCCTAACCACAGTCTGTCATTGAGGGAATTCAGGGCAGGAACTCAAGTCAGGAGCTGAAAGACACAATGCAGGAACACTGCTTATGGGTTGCTTCCCCTAGCTTACTCAGCTTGTTTTTTACACAACTCAAATCATCTACCCAGGTGTGGTATTACCCATAGTTGCCTGGACAGTCATATATCAATCACCAATCAAGAAAACTCCCTTTAGACTTATCTTCAAGCCAGTCTAATGAAGACATTCCTCAACTGAGTTTCCCTCTTCCCAGTTACCTGTAACTTGTGTACGTTGACAAAAAGTTATCCAGAAGAGTCTCTTTTGATTGCGTAAAAATCTTAGAGGTAATGCTTCAAGAATCTACCAAAAGAATTATGAGCAAGTAAAGGTTGCTAAGAGTAGAAGAAATAGTCTTCCCCGGGGAAGAACACAGCAATTGGTTATCCAGTAAAAAATGGTCAGCCCTGAAAACATACATACAAGTGGCATTAGACAGAACGAGAAGGTTGTATCTATGTGTTTAGTAATTTATATACATATATGTATGTAACAACAATTGATAAAAAAAAAAGTCCATATATTTAAAAGAGAACAAAAAGGGATATATGGGAGAGTTTGGGGGGAGAAAAAGGAAGAGAGAAATGTTGTAATTATAATCTCAGAGTAAAATAAATACCAAAAAAGAATGTGCATGCTCAAGCACAGTAGTTGTTTCTCTCTGGAGTCTAAAAGTTTAAAAGGTTGCTCTCCAATGTGCTTTCCTCTATTGACCCAAAGGGATACTCAGCTCATTGCAGAGCAGTAGCCACTCTGTGTGTCCACACATCAGAGGGCTTGTTTAGAACAAGATACAGCTTTCTTTCTTTATTGCTACTTTCTCTGGGTATTGATACTTT
The DNA here is from genome assembly GCF_949786415.1 of Peromyscus eremicus. Taxonomy (NCBI): domain Eukaryota; kingdom Metazoa; phylum Chordata; class Mammalia; order Rodentia; family Cricetidae; genus Peromyscus; species Peromyscus eremicus. Next base: position 5,486,333 of record NC_081439.1, on the reverse strand, counting down.
CTCTGTTATAATGACCTGGCATTACCCATTTAGCAGCATTTACCCAAAATCAAGACAATTTTGAGTACAATTTTCTAGAGCAAGAAACGGATTTGCTATGGGTCCAGATTATTGTATGAGCTTACATGTTGCTGAGGCCATGTAAGCCAACACATGCAATTGTGTTTGAAACTGAGTGTGGCAAAAATGGATTGTTTATGGAGTCTCTAAGACTCTCCTTCAGGATTATACTGAAAGTTAGAGGAGTCAAGACATTTAAAATACTCAGAACACGAATGAGCACAAAACACCCAAGCAATAAATATTAAAATGTATTTATTATATATTGAAGTCATTATCCACAATCTTGTTGAATGTATTGATGGAACAATGAATAACAGGAAGAGAAAAACTACAAAGCAAATTAAAAGTACCTAGAACACTCAGATTAATTCTAGTAACATAATAAGTAAGACTGTAATACTATGTGAGCTCACAAAGATTGGATTTTCCCAATATAAATATTTAGGTTACACTTTAATAATCTCTAACTGGCAATGGTAAAGGTGTACTATCAGCAATGTCGTACATTCATAAAATTGATTGTTTTAAAAACTCAGGAAAAGGAAAATCTAAATTTAGTGAGATGTCTTATTACTTAGAGATTGTGCCATCTCTGAAGAAAGAAATATCGATAACTCACTAGTTTTGGAGAACTGCAAGACACCAGGGAGTAGCTGCTTGTTTATTAAACTGTCCAACCAGACAGTGTTTTTGAAACACTGATTTCCAAGTGAAGTATTTGTAAGGGAAGATGCAAGACAATCCACGCAAAGGGTGACAGAAGCATTCAAATTTCAGCTGATTTCTATGTGTGAATAAAAAGGAAAGGTGAAAGTTGTTCTATAACTGTTTGCCATAAGGCATACTCACCTAATCTGTGAGCCCATTTGACCTACAAGTCTATAGTTATGGGTCACTCAATGTTCAGTGCCTCCCTTGCTGGATTGCATCATGCAGACTGTTACAATGGCTTGTTCTTTTGCAACTACAGAATTAACAAAACTAAAGGCTGCCATCATTAGGTTTGGGCTAAGAAAAGCCTCATAAAGTACTAAGGGATTAGAAATAATTTATTCTAGATGGAATGGTATAGATCAATCGGCTGATGGAGCACAACTTCAGGTAACACTAATGACATAAGTATAAACAAGACTTAAATAGATGATTAAAACTGCTACTTTTAATTTAAACTCTTCTTTGGATATAAAATAAGATTTTTGAAAAAGAAAAAAGACAAAAGGATCAGATCTAACCATGTTAGTTAATAATAGAAGTTAATAATAAATGTTCATAATTAACAATGGGTTTATGTACATTATAATTGTGCATTTGTTCTTTAAGATTACAGATTAAGACTGAAGAGATGGTTCAGTGCTAAGGAATTTACTGCTCTTTCAGAGGATCCAGGTTCACATACACATGACAGTTTGCCACCATCTGTAACTCTGGTTCCAGGAGATACAATGCCCTCTTCTAATTCCTATAGGCACATACCTATATGTGGTGCACATAAACTCAGGCAAGCACACACACAAAGATAGATAGATAGATAGATCGATAGATAGATAGATAGATAGATAGATAGATAGATAGATAGATAGATAGTTTAAAATGGTTTTAATTACAAAGGCTTTGAGGACTCTTTTCTGTAGATGACATCCATTCTAGAAAATATATTGTCCTTTCTTAATAAGTTTCTAATTTTATTCCATACCTAACTTAAAGGAATAACATTTTCTCCACCTCTTTTCCTTCTGAGATTTTAAATAACCTGTACTGTTTTCTTTCTCTTAAACACAAATAAAATGATCTTTGAGCTTAAAAGAAAATGGGTTGGTTTTTTTGTATCATGTCTATTATGAAGGCTAATTTAAATTATGATCATTACTAAAACTAAAGACATTAATGAACTTAATTTAGAGCTAGATTTTGGAACACTATTTTAACACTAAACTGAGGTTTCAAAATTATTAATATTTGTGAGAAGCGTGGCACAGCTCTAAATTTAGCATTTTGGATACTGAGACAAAAATTCAGAAGTTTTAGGCCAGCCTGGGATATATAAGGAGATCTTGTCTCAAATAATTATTTAAATTTGTGATCAAGTTCTTTAACCTTGAGAGTTACTAGAGAGATTTCTTATACTAATGAAAATTTAGTAAATTTTAGTAAAAATACTCTAATGCTAAACAATGAAGAATGGATTGCTATTTGTAGGATTATCACATGACAGAGTAATGGGCAGACATTTAGAATCAGGTGTTAACATATGTATCCACCTTAAAATATACTGACAATCTTTGTAAACAAGCAAATTTTAATAGTATATAAAACTATAGAATTATAACTAAAATTTGGTTGCAGACAAATGACATAGATTTTGTCTTGTTTGTTTTACTTTTGGAGACAGTGTCTCACTATATTGCTCAGGCTAGCCTCGAGCTCCTGTATTCAAGTGACCCTTCTTCAGTTTTCATGGTAGCTGCACCTATAGGCATATTCCACTATGCCTAGTTAGACAACATTTTTTTGGTCTTATTGTTTTGTTTGGTTTTGGTTTTGGTTTGTTTGGGGATTTTTTTGTTTGTTTTTGTTTTGTTTTGAGATAGGATCTCAGTATGTTGCTCTGGCTGTTGCTCAGTATGTTGTTCTGGAAGTCATATAAACCAAAGTAGCCTTGAACTCTCAGAGATCCCCCTGCATCTGCCTCCCAGGTGCTGAGATTAAAGGTACATACCACCATGATTAGCCTGGCTTGGCAGCTTGAATGTAAATAAAATTTGTAATTTGATTGGAAATTAAGGGATTATCATTCACTGTCTATCATTTTAGAAAATAGAACCATAGAGTGCACCTAATCTGTACATTAGCTTCATAAAATGTAGCTGGAAATATTTTCAATAATCAGAGCATTATATAAATGCATACTGTTTTGTTTTAAATATGGTATGTCTTTAGTAGGCTCATGTTTTTAATGTTCAAACTCTAGGTTGTGACACTTGTTTGAAAGCTATGGAGCCTTTAGGCAGTGGAGGCTAGCTGCCAGAAATATGCCACTAGGAATGAAAATTTGAATGTGATGGCTTAGCCCTACTTCTGGTCCTGCCTCTGCCTCCTGGTCTGTTCCACATGAACAAGCAGCTGCTGCACATGGCACAGATGGAGCAACTTTACAGATGATAACAGAAACCAACTTTGACTTCTCTGTTCCGTAGTTTTTGGGGGGTATGTTGTCATAGCAATGAGAAACATAATTAGTACAGAAAGGTTTTCCCTTTACTTACTAACTCACCAAGGACACCTCTATCTTACTATGAGTTTTTATAAATCTTCTTTTTGTGCCCAATCAGAAATCAATCATTTCTTTAGTTAACCATGAGTCCTTCATTTCCTCAAAGGGAAATAAATGTCCTGTGATTTCTTTCCTCATTATTTTCTTGTCTCTCAGTTGCTCACACTCAGTCCCCTCATATCCTTTTCAATTGTTCTGCCTTTGTGTACCTCTTACAGTCACTGTATCAAAAAGTTATGCCCTAGAACAGCCTCTTTTTCCACTCTAAATCCATACCAGGCAAACCCAGAAAGTCCTATAGATCCTTTTACCACATGGTTGAAAAATAATGACTCTTAATCCTGTTACTCCAAATGGTTTCTGTTATGTTACATCTAGTTGGCTTACAGGCTACTCAGGTTTAGCCTGTCTGCAACTGCCTTCATTTTGCACTCTGACCATCTTTTTCACATGTCATTTTCCATCCTCTATGTTGAATATTTCTAACAAAAGCAACATCATCCCCCCACTGTCACTTAAGATCTAAGTTCATGCATCTAGCAACTAATCAATCACTAAGGCAATACAATGGTAACTCTATGATATATCCTGACTCTATCCTCCTGTCTTCATACTCACTATCATTACCTATAGTAGTGTACAAATATTACCATGCATAATCTCTTCTTCAGTGGCCTGTCTCTATCTGCATTTCCCAGCCTATTTTGTAAATTCTAGGCAGAGTAATCTTCATAAAATTAAAATCTGATTTTGGTCAGGAAAGCAGGTAGGCAAAAAGCAGATCTTTATCACTATATCCATTCCTCCAAATCCAATCCCCCATGCTCATCCCTAGCTCAGCAGCAGCACACCTGCAGCAACTACCCCATCCCCCTCATCCATCTCCAGTGGATCACACAGATCTTCCCCTGGTCTATTATTATGACCTAAGTCCCAGTTCCAGTAAGCACACCCTGGAAACCCACAAGCCATTCTGATCATGGAAGCAAGTAGGATAACTGCATATATTCACCTTTCCCTTCATTCCTCCAAGTCCAACCCCCAGTCTCATTCTCAGCTCTGTAGCAAACTTTCTGCTGTCTCCTCTCCTCATTCTCTTCTTCCATTCTCAGGGGACAAATTAAGCAGACCCTGGTGGAACACCCTGCTTTCTTTTCTCCTATTAACCACCTCAATCCTGCCTAGCCCATTCCCAATTATAAGTGTCAGCTCCCAATAACCAGAAATACATTTTACCTGGGACACTCACTGTCTGCACCTATCAGGACCCTAGAAGATTTTCCTACAAGAAACACACAGCCACCACACTCTTACAAAACAGAGAGGAAACAAAAACAAGGAACAAAACATTCACCCATATGAACATAGTTGAGCATGTGTCCTTGTGGTATAATTGAGCATTCCTTGGGTATAAGCCCAAGAGTGGTATAGCTGGGTCTTGAAGGAGGTTGATTCCCAATTTTCTAAGAAAGCACCATATTGATTCCCAAAGTGGCTGTACAAGTTTGCATTCCCACCAACAGTGTAGGAGTGTTCCCCTTGCTCCACATCCTCTCCAACATAAGCTGTCTTCAGTGTTTTTGATCTTAGCCATTCTGATGGGTGTAAGATGGTATCTCAGAGTCATTTTGATTTGCATTTCCCTGATGACTAAGGATGTTGAGCAGTTCCTTAAATGTCTTTCAGCCATTTGAGCTTCTTCTGTTGAGAATTCTCTGTTTAGCTCTATAGCCCATTTTTTAATTGGACTGTTGGGTATTTTGATGTCTAATTTCTTGAGTTCTTTATATATTCTGGATATCAGCCTTCTGTCAGATGTGGGGTTGGTGAAGATCTTTTCCCATTCTGTAGTCTGTCATTTTGTCTTATTGACCATGTCCTTTGCCCTACAAAAGCTTCTCAGTTTCAAGAAGTCAAATTTATTAATTGTTTTAGCAGCAGAGTTTGTAATAGCCAGAACCTAGAAACAACCTAGATGCCCTTCAACTGAAGAATGAATAAATAAAATGTGGTACATATACACAATGGAGTACTACTCAGCAGAGAAAAACAATGACATCATGAGGTTTGCAGGCAAATGGAAGGAAATATCATCCTGAGTGAGGTAACCCAGACTCAGAAAGACAAACATGGTACGTACTCACTCATAAGTGGATACTAGATATAAAGCAAAGGATAACCAGACTGCAACTCACAACTTCGGGGAGGCTACTTAGTAAAGAGGACCCTAAGAAAGACACAGGGATCACCCAGCGACAAAGAAATAGACGAGATCTACATGAGCAAACTGGGGGTGAGGGGGAGTAATGGAGGGCAAGGGTCGGAGGAAAGAGAGCTTGGGGGAGCAGGAGGTCCCAGCTGGATCAGGAACAAAGTGGGAGAACAAGGAAAGAGATACCACAATAAATGAAGACCCCATGGGAATAGGAAGAAGCAAAGTGCTAGAGAGATCCCCAGAAATCCACAAAGATGACTCCACTATAGACTACTGGCAATGGTCGAGAGAGTGCCTGAGCTGACCTACTCTGGTGATCAGATGGCTGAACACCCTAACTGTCATGATAGAACTCTTATCCAGTGAATGATGGAAGCAGATGCAGAGATCCACGGCCAAACTGCAGGTGGAGCTCCAGGAGTCCAATCGGCGAAAGAAAGGAGGGATTCTATGAGCAAGAGATATGATCAAGACCATGATTGGAAAAAGCACAGGGACAAATAGCCAAACTAGTGGAAACACATGAACTGTGAACCAATAGCTGTGGAGCCCCCATGGAACTGGACCAGGTCCTCTGGATAAGTGACACAGTTGATTAGCTTGAACTGTTTAGAAGGCCCCCAAGCAGTGGAACTGGGACCTGTCCTTGGTGCATGAGCTGGCTTTTTGGAACCTAGAGCCTTTGCTGAGACACTTTGCTCAGCCTTGGTGCAGGGAGGAGGGGACTGGACCTGCCTCAACTGAGTCTACCAGGCTGGGCTGACTCCCCAGGGAAGACCTTACCTTGGAGGAGGTGGGAATCGGAGGTGGATTGGGGGAGAAGTCTGGGAGGTGGGAGGAGGGAGGACAGGGGAATCCGTGGCTGGTATGTAAAATTAAATTAATTATAAAATAAAATATGCATTAAATAAATAAATAAAAATGTAACACACAATTTAAAAAAACCACTCACCCAACAAAGAGAAGAAGAGATATCAGTACTCATAATTACAATTTCTCCAACCCCAGATGCCTAGATGCCAGCATAAAAAACACAATCATTGATTGTGGCTGTTATTAACAGGACAGTACATCTCCACTAGAGTCCATCAACCCTACCACAACAGAATCTGAAGATTCCAACATACCTGAAGCATAAGAAAATCTACCTTCTGAGGATAATAGAGGTCCTTGAAGAGAAATGAATAAATTCCTTAAAGAAATTATAAAAACATAATTCAACAATAGAAGGAAATGAATAAAACCATTCAAAGACTGAAAGTAGAAATAGATTCAATAAAGAAAAACAAAACTGAGGAAAATCTGTAAAAAAAAAAAAAAAAGGAACTCAACAGAAACCACAAAAGCAAGCTTCCTTAATAGAATATAAGAGATGGAAGAGAAAATCTCAAGCATAGAAGACATTATAGAAAAAAATAGATATGCCAATCAAAGAAATGTTAAATCTAAAATACTCCTGGCACAAAACATCCAAGAATCTGGGCCACTATAAAAAGACCAAATCTAAGAATAAAAGGAATTAAGGAAGGAGAAGAAATCCAGATCAAAGGCACATAAAATATTTTCAACAAAATCATAAAAGAAAATTTCCCTAACCTAAAGAAGGAGGTGCCTATCAAGGTACAAGAAGAATACAGAACACCAAATAGACTCAACAGGAGAAGAAAGTCTCCTGGCACATAACAATCCAAACACTATATTTACAGAACAAAGAATATTAAAAAAAAACTGCATGAGAAAAGACCAGGTAATATATAAAGGCAGACCTAGTAATAATACCTGACTTCTCAATGGAGACTCTAAAAACTAGAAGGGCCTAGAGAGATGTGCTGCAGACTCTAAGAGGCCATAGGTGCAAGCCCAGGCTACTATATCCAGCAAAACTTTAAATTATCATAGATGGAGAAAATCACCATAGATGGAAAAAAATACATTCGTGATAAAAAACAAATTTAAGCTATATCAATCTACAAATCTAGCCCTGTAGAAAATGCTAGAATGAAAACTCCAACCTAAAGAAGTTAACTGCATACAAGAAAACACAGGGAATAAATAATCCTAGACCTGCAAAATCAAAACAGAGGAAACACACGCACACAACGACAACAAAATACAAATTACAGGAATCAACAATCATTGGTCACTGATCTCTCTCAATTCCCCAATAAAAAGACACAGACTAGCAGAATGGAAGCAAAAATAGGATCCACTCTTCCACTGCATCCAAGAAACACACAGATATTCCTAGCAAATGGACCTAAGAAGCAAGCTGGTGTGGCCATTTTAATATCATACAAAATAGATTTCAAACCAAAACTAATCAGAAGAGATGGGAAAGGACACTACACACTCATCAAAAAAAATCTTCAAACAGGACATTTCAGTTCTTAACATCTATGTCCCAAACACAAGGGCCTCAAGTTTGTAAAAGAAACACTACTTCAGCTTAAATCATGTACTGACCCTCACACCCTGATAGTGAGAGACTTCAATATCCCATTCTCACCAATAGACAGGTGAGATCTAATCCAGGAAAAATCTAAACATAGAAATTCTAGAGCTAATTGATATTATAAACCAAATGGACCTAATAAAAATTTATAGAACATTTTACCAAAAAACAAAAGAATATATCTTCTTCTCAGCACCTCACAGAATTTTCTCAAAAATTGACTATATACCCAAACACATATCAAGTCTCAACAGATACAATAAAATTTGAAATAACACCCTGTATCCTCTCAGACCATCACTGATAAAAATCTGGATATCAACAACAGAAACAACAAAAAGTTTCACATATTCATGAAACCTGAACAATTCTTTACTGAATGAAATTCTGGCAAGACAGAAATTAAGAAAGCAATGAAAGATAACTTTCTGGGATGAAAATGAATACACAACATACCAAACTCAGAAGACACAAGGAAGGCAGTTCTAAAGGCAAGTTTATAACACTAACTGCCCAGAAAAAGAAATCTCATACTAGCAACTTAACAGCAAACTTGAAAGCTCTAGAATCAAAAGAAGAAATCTCACCCAAAAGGAGTAGCTGGCAAGAAATAATCAAACTCAGGGTTAAGAACAAGAACAACAAAATAGAAACAAATAAACAAACAAAAACAAAAACAATACAAAGAATCAGTGAAACAAAGAGTTGGTACTTTGAGAAAATCAGTAAGATTAACAAACTTTTGTAGCAGGAATCTTAAAAGATCTTATTAATAAAAACAAACCTGAAGCCAGGTATTGGGGTGAATGCTGGAAGATCAGAGAGGCAGAACAAGCCACAGCTTCCTCACCTTGCCAGTTCCTCAGCTGATCCTTTTTCCTCAGACTGGAAGCCTCTGTGTCCTCATCTGAATGTATCTCAGCTGAACTGCTGCTAAAAGCCTAAAAGCTTAACCCGCCTAGTTCCTAGTCCTCACACCTTATATACCTTTTTGCCTTCTCCCATCAGTTCCTGGGATTAAAGGCTCTTGTTACCATGCCTAGCTGTTTCTAGTGTGGCCTTGAACTCACAGAGATCCAGATGGATCTCTGCCTCTGGAATGCTAGGATTAAAGGTGTGAGTGCCATCATTTTCTGGCCTTTATGTCTAGTGGCTGTTCCGTTCTCTGACCCCAGATAAGTTTACTAGGGTGCATAATATTTTGGGGAACATAATATCACCACATTTCCCCTTTTTGTCTAAAATTTTAAAAAGCTTATAACTAATACAAGAAAAACTATATCTAATAAGTATATACAATATATACAGTCAAGAATTACATTAATGACGTCTAGTCCATTAACATTTGACAGATTCAGATGAAAAACTCCATTATGTATATTAACAATGTCCAGTCCAGTAACATTGGATAAACTCAGACAAAAAAATTCATTACTTATCCTATTTAAAACAAATAGTTCCTTTTTAAAAGTAGATTCAATAACTGACCTTTTTATCCCATCATATCCATATTCTCTCTTTTTTCTTTTCATAATAGATTCAATAATCTACCTTTTGTCATTTTTATATCTTCCCCTTTGTCTTTTTTTTTAATTTTTTTTTATTTTTATTTTGCAATACAATTCAGTTCTACATATCAGCCACGGATTCCCTTGTTCTCCCCCCTCCCATCCCCCTCACCTTTCCCCCAGCCCACCCCCCATTCCCACCTCCTCCAGGGCGAAGCCTTCCCCGCGGACTGAGATCAACCTGGTAGACTCAGTCCAGGTAGGTCCAGTCCCCTCCTCCCAGGCCGAGCCAAGCGATCCTGCATAGGCCCCAGGTTTCAAACAGCCGACTCATGCAATGAGCACACTTTGTCCTTTTAGAGTAGATTCAATGATCTACCCATTTATTCTATTATTTCTTTATTTTTTTTTCTCAGAGTAGATTCAATGATCTACCTCATATCTATATTCTCTTTTTTCTTTTTTTAACAAAAACTCTGAATCTAATCTCCTTGTTCAGCTTTTTTCCTGACCACTAACAATTAACTTGTAACCAACCATCATAAATAATGACAATATCCATAACTTAAACGACCAAAAACCTCCCATCCCACCTCTTGGGAATGTGGGCATCATTTTCTTAAAATTACTTCCTGCTTTCTAGGGTGAAGGCATCTTTAGGGAATCTTGAAAAGAAAATTTTGGGTTTAATTGTCAAGTCCTGTATCATTTGTCCAGTAGCTGCATAATGAGAAAATGCAGGGCTTATTTCAAGTCCTTGTTCAAGTAGTCTGTCAGGCTGGATCATCTCAGCTAGCCATCTCAAAATTGTCCTAAGTAGTTTGTAGTCCAAAGTCAATCTTTTGGTGGTGTTAATTAGCTTAATGGCTTTATCATAGTCCATGTGGAATCGTCATTGTGGGCTCCTGCCATCGTTTTGAAGATTTCGAAGTTGCTGTTAGGCATGGTCATAGTTCCCTGCAGACATTTTGTGTGTGTGTGTGTGTGTGTGTGTGTGTGTGTGTGTGTGTGTGTGTGTGTGTGTATGTATGGGCCTCTTCTGTGGTTTGGAGCAATCACAGTCTGATAAATGTCTGTCTCTCAGAACCATGAATGTTCTTCCCTAGAAGAGAAAATATTCACAGCAATTTCTCCCCACCATTTGTCTTGCCAAACTTTTCCAAACTGACCTTTGCTGATGCTTTCTTGTAACACAATGGTCCTGGCAATTCTTCTCTGAACCAGCAGCAGTAAACCCTTTGTCCCAGGTAGCAGCATCAATGCAGTCACCAACATGATGAGAAGAAGCCAGCAACTCGGAGCAGCAGTGGCTGCCTCCATGGTCCCACCACTGTTTATGGCTTGGCCCTGGCACAGCTTCTCCTTAGAAAGCCTCCTAGGCTGGCCTCAAACTCGGGATCTTCCTGCCTCTGCCTCTTTCAGCAAATCCTACCGGCATGCACCACCACAACCAGCCAAGTGTAACTCGGGCCTGAGCTGGGGCCCACAAGGCCACAGGTAAGCAGCTTTTTCATGAATTCATACCAAGAATGATGGGCACCAGATGTAGCACGAATTGTTAGAAGGTCTTGTTAATAAAAACAAATCAGGGCTGGGTATTGGGGTGAACGCTGGAAGATCAGAGAGGCAGAACAAGCCACAGCTTCTTCACCTTGCCAATTCCTCAGCTGATCCTTTTTCCTCAGACTAGAAGCCTCTGTGTCCTCATCTGAATGGATCTCAGCTGAACTATTGCTAAAAGCCTAAAAGCTTAACCTGCCTAGTTCCTGGTCCTCACACCTTATATACCTTTTTGCTTTCTGCCATCACTTCCTGGGATTAAAGGCTCTTGTTACCATGCCTAGCTGTTTCCAGTGTGGCCTTGAACTCACAGAGATCCAAATGGATCTCTGCCTCTGGAATGCTAAGATTAAAGGCATGAGTGCCACCATTTTCTAGCCTCTATGTCTAGTGGCTGTTCCGTTCTCTGACCCCAGATAAGTTTATTAGGGTGCATAATATTTTGGGGAACATAATATCACCACAAACCTTTATCCAAATTAATTAAAAGGCAGAGAAAGAATTTCAAAACTAACAAAATTAGAAATGAAAAGGGGGATATAACAATAGAAAGTGAGTAAATTCAGAGAATCATAAGCAACATACTTTAAAAACAGGGACTTCATCAAACTGGAACATAAAAGAAGTGGATAGTTTTCTTGATGCATATTACTTACCAAAATTATATTAAGATCAGAAAACAATTTAAACAGACCTATAACATGAAGTGAAATAGAAACAGTCATTATAAGTCTCCTAATCAAAAAGTAAAAGAAAGAAAGAAAAAAGCCAAGGGACTAATGGGTTTAGCACAGAATTCTACCAGACTTTCAAAGAAGAATTAATGTCAATACTCCTCAAATTATTCCACAAAATAGAAACAGAAGGTACATTGCTCAGTTTATTTGACAAGGCACAGTCTGTCTGATACTAAAACCACATGAAGACCCAACAAAGAACAAAAATTACAGAGCAATTTCACTTATAAACATAGATGCAAAAATATTCAATAAAATACTTGCAAACTGAATCCAAGAACACATCAGGAAGATCATCTACCAAGATCAAATAGGTTTCATCCCTTCATCAAAATACAGGAACGGTTCAACATACATAAATCAAGAAATATAATCCAACATATAAACAAACTGAAAGACAAAAGCTATATCATTATCTTATTAGATGCAGAAAAGGCCTTCGACAAAATCCAATACTGCTTCATGATAAAAATGCTGGGGAGATTAGGGATATGAAGGACATACCTCACCATAATAAAGGCAGTTTACAGAAAGCCCATAGCCAATATCAACTTAAATGGAGAGAAACTCAAAGAAATTCCACTAAAATCAGGAACAAGATATGGTTGTCCATTCTCTCCATATCTATTCATACCTTGAAGTCTTAGCTAGATCTAAAAGGTAACTCAGGAAGATCCAGGGGATACAAATAGAAAGAAAGAAGTTAAAGTATCTTTATTTGCAGATGATATGATAAAGTGACCCAAAAAAATTCCACCAGGAAACTTCTACAACTGATAAACACTTTCAGCAAAGTAGCTGGATACAAAATTAACTCACAACAAATCAGTAGCCCTCTGATATACAAATGACAAAACATCTGTAAAAGAAATCAGGGAAACAACACCCTTCGTAATAGCTTTAAATAATATAAAATACCATAGGGGTAACTCTAATCCAGTAAGTGAAAGACTTGTATGATAAAAACTTCAAGTCTTTGAAGAAAGATATCAGAAGATGGGAAGATCTCCCATGCTCATGGATCACTAAAATTAGCAAAGTAAAAATGGCCACCCTACCAAAAGCAATCTACAAATTCAACACAATCCCCATCAAAACTGCAACACAATTCTTCATAGATCTTAAAAGGATAATTTTCAGCTTCACATGGAAACACACACAAAAAAAACAAGAAAACTAAAAAAAAAATCCTGAAAAATAAAAGAACTATTATAAGTATCACCAATCCAGATTTCAAGTTGTACTAACGAGCTACAGAAATAAAAACAGCATGGTATTGGCACAAAAACAGGTACATAAACATAAATCTATACACCTATGGACACGTGATTATATATATATATATATATATATATATATATATATATATATATATATATATATGCCAGAAACACATACTGAAAAAAAATAGCCTCTTCATCAAATGGTGCTGGTCAAACTGTATAGCTGCATGTAGAAAAATCCACACTTTTCACCCTGAACAAAACTGAACTCCAGATGGATAAAAGATCTCAACATAAAACCACATACATTAAACCTGATATAAAAGAAAGTGAGGAATAGCCTTGAATCATTGACACAGGAACAGACTTTCTGAACAGAACATCATTAGTGCAGGTACTGAGATCAACAATTAATAAATGGGACTTCATGAAACTGAAAAGCTTCTCAACTCCAAAGGACACTGTCATTTGGACTGTCACCAAGTGAAACCAGGGAGAATAGAGCCTAAAAGTGAAGTGAGCTAAAATCTCATTCAATAGTCATCTTTATTTAGAGTATTAGACAATTTATATTCTGAAGGTTAAGTAAGGTCATATGAGCAAAGTTCACAAGAGTTCAGGCTGTAAACATTCTGAATAACAAAGCAAGCAGCAATGGGTAATCTGAAGCAAAACTATTCCTATTTGCTACTCCTGGGAGAGGTACAAACACACATTCCAAGAACACCATGTGGTTTGGAGGACTAAGGTCACAGGACTCTTGCCCTGTTTCCTTGGAGATTTCTCAACAAGCACTCAGAATTCTCCTCATACAGCTTCATTCATTGATGTGTTCTGACATTGCACAAAGCATCTGACTACAGAAGGGGAAAATATTTTTATCAACTACACATCTGAAAAGAGGCTAATATCCAGTATATACGTATATATTAAGAACTCCAAAATCTAGATATCAAGGAAACAAATTACCCAATTAAAATGGTATACAGATCTAAACAAAGAATTTTCAGTAGAAGAAACTCTAACGGCTGAGAAACACTTAAAGAAATGTTTGACATCCTTAGCCATCAGGAAATGACAATCAAAACTACTTTGAGATTTCATCTTACATCTGTCAGAATCAACAAAAGAAGTGACAGTTTATGCTGACAATCATGTTTAATAAGAAGAACACTCATACATTGCTGGTGAAAATGCATACTTGTACAGTTACTATGAAAATCAGTGTGGAAGATGGGAATTGATCTACCTCAAGATACAACAATACCACCTTGAGCATATGCTCAAAGGACACATTATTCTACCATGGAGAGTCTTGCTCAACCACATTCATTGCTGATCTGTTCATAATAGCCAGAAATTGGAAACAACCTAGATTTCCTTCAACAGATCAATGGATAAAGAAAATGTGGTAAATCTATATAATATTGTTATTATTTGGCCATTAAAAAATGAAATCATGAAATTTGCAGATGGATGCAACTAGAAAAAAATCCTGAGTGATGTAACGCAGACCCAGAAAAGAACTATGGTATATATTTGCTTATAAGTTG